>NC_141536.1:98582498-98882498 GCF_021556685.1 Rattus norvegicus | reverse complement strand
GTGAAAGATGGCGGAGGTCTTCAGTTGCAGTTGCTCTTAAATGGCTCTCAAAAATAACGAGGAGAAACTAGAGATATCCTGAGGCATGAATATTTAGTGATGACTACTGAAGTCAGTACTCCCAACCTGTAAGATAGCAAGCAATGGACCAGTTGTTAAAGGGAGTTACAATGAATCTAAGATACGGAAAGGCATGGCTTTAAAAATATCCTATTTGTTCATAATAAACAAGCTTTAGAAATTCCTCCTAGGAAAATTTTAATATATAGGAAGAGATTTATACAAGCAGGAGCCTTGCTTACATTAGAAGGCAGAATGTCCCTCAGGCCTGTCTGCTTTTTGAAGTGCTGTTTGCAGTGCATAATGATCCCATTTAAATTCTTTTTTAAAGTTCCTGTTTGTTCTTTTTGTATCTCACATTTCCTGAACGAGAGCTGGGGTCACCACTGTGTGGAGCAATGCACCATGAACAGACATGGAGCTGTGGGAACTGTGGGCGCACCTGCAGTGTGCCCCCCTTGCTCTAAGCTGCACCTGATGAGCAGCTCAGACTCAAACCAAATGTGCCACAAACCAACATTAACTGGAAGCACAGGGTCCCGGTTCCGCACCCACATGCATGTTCCTTCTCAAGGCTCCTCAGGAAAAGAATGGGAAAGAAAGCACCCTGGTGCCAAGGGCTCTTCCACAGCCCTCAAGCAGTTCCGAGAATGGAGGCTGAGAGCAGCTGTGACCCCTCGAGTAAGGTGAGGGGACCATTGGTGACACTGAGGCCCAGTGAAGGGTTAATGAGCAAACAGCACACGAGAGTGTCAAGACTTCCAGCAGGCAAAGCAAAGAAAGCTGCAGATCCACAGGACAGAAGGAAGCTACAGGGCTGTCAGTCTTTCCTATAAACGGTCTTCAAGATTCACAGACCAGCATCAAGCTAAGGTCTGAGCACTGTATTTTTGACACATATTCCCCTAAACTGGAATAAAGAATAAAATACATACTGGATGTATCTTTTGTATGGTGCTGTATTTTCCAGCCTACAATGTAGTTACATACTTTTACATAAATGTGTACTACATCTATCGCATAGGACAAGAAGCTGGGAATGCAGAGAGAGGCACCAAGTAACACAGAATTTATATTCTAAGTGCTTACTGAGACTTACTGCTGCTGCTGCCGCTGCTGGTGATGATGGTGGTGGTGGTGGTGGTGGTGGTGGTGGTGGTGGTGATGGTGATGGTGATGGTGATGGTGATGGTGATGGTGATGGTGATGATGAGGCAGGTCTCAATATGCAGCTCTGCTGGTCTGAAGCTCACTACATACATCAGGCTGCACTTGTGACAACCTTTCTGCCTCTGCTAAAGTTTCAGGGGTGCTGCCACCACACACTTTTTGACAAAAAAAAATATTTAAATAAATTTGGCTATTTCATAAAATCTGTATCTTTTCTACTTATGTGCATAATTTTTAATGGGAAATGATATCTTCTTAGTATGTATTAACATTACTTTTCCCATGTGCACATGTGTTTATGTGTATACATGTTCATGTGTATATATGGCTGTAAAGACATGTATGCATATTTTATGAGCATTTGTGTGGAGACCAGAGGTGGAAGTTGAATATCTTCCTCTTTACCTCTTTACCTTGGATTCTGAGGCAAAGTCTCATTCAACCTAGGACCTACAAGCTCAGGGAACCATGGCCTGCCTTTCTGGCACCGGGACTGCAGGGACTGTCTATGGTGCCACTTTGCCTGCGGGTGCTGGGGGGCCCGAAACCAGGGCCTCCTGTTTACACAGCAGGCAATTCACCAGCTGCTTCCCTCAGCCCCTTATAAAGTGTGTTCTGTAATTATACAGAGATATAAAAGCCTTCCTATTACAGAGAGGGAGGGGGAGGGGGAGAAGAAGGGAAGGGAAAAGGGGTAGAGAAAGAAAAAGGAAGAAAGCAAACTAAAAGGAGGGAGCAACTGGATAGTGTAACGAGGAAGACTTTTCACACTGTTTTCTTTTGTGCAGACCCTGGATTCCAAACATTTGGTGTTTGTATGCATGGATATATGCATTTGTGCATGAGTGTGTGTGTGTGTGTGTGTGTGTGTGTGTGCGTGTGTGTGACTACGTTGGTATGAGACAGGAAAACAGCCTATATGAGACTATCTGGACAACAGAGGCCCTACAGGAGTTGGGGAGAGGGAGAGGGGACAGATGAATATGAACAGTGTCTGACATATACCTATAACAATCCACCATGACATTCATTTACCCAATATGTTTTAAAAATAAAAATAAAAGGTTTGATTTAAAAGTTAAATGAAGGGTCCCCAATGGAGGAGTTAAGAGAGATGACTGAAGGAGATGAAGGGGTTTGCAACGCATAGGGAAAACAACAATATCACCAACCAGACTCCCAAGAGCTCCCAGGGACTAAACTACCAACAAAACAGTACACATGGAGGACCCAGGGCTCCAGATGCATGTGTAGCAGAGGATGGCCTTGTCAGACATCAATGGGAGGAGAGGCCCTTGGTCCTGGGAAGGCTCAATGCCCCAGTGTAAGGGAGGCAGGAGTGGGTGGGTGGGTGGGAGAGCACCCTCATAGAAGCAGGGGAGGGAAGAAGGGATAACACTTGAAATGTAAATAAATAAAATATCCAATAAAAAAAGTTAAAGGAATATAATGCTGTTTTAAGTTTATTCAGTTGTTTATAATGTATTCCAAGTTTCCACAAAAGTACTTCCTAAGCTGAATTTTCTTAGATGCTAATTGTTATGTGTAACCTGTGAGATTAAAAGGTAATACCTAAACAGGTGGTGATGGCATGTGCCTTTAATCCCAGCACTCAGGAGGCAGAGGCAGGCAATTTCTGTGAATTTGAAGACATCCTTGTCTACAGAGCTAGTACCAAGACAAGCAGAGCTACACAGAGAAACCCTGTTTCAATATATATATTTATTACTTTATGTTTCATAAAACAATGTGTTTCAATCCTGCCTTCTGGGCGTAGCATATCTAGAGCTATTCGAACTCCCCACATAGACATGCACTTCAATCAGGCCTGGGGCTGGTGAGCTGCGTCAGTTGGTAAAGGAACTACCATGTTTTCTTAACCTGAGTTCAATGCCGAGGATCCACACAATGGAAGGAGAGGACTACTTCCCACAAACTGTTCTCTGACCATGACGTACACAAAGGTGTATATCCTGCCCCTACAGTAATAAGACAAACAAATTAATAAAAAGATATTTAACTCAAATCTCAATCCTAACAGATTTTCTGTCTTAGAGGCTTACCCTACTGTTTCAATTGTTGTTTTCCTTTCGTTCCCATTTTCTCCCTCACATATACTGTTTGAATGTAAACACATTTCACTCTGTATTACTAGTTGCCTGGTATCAGTCCCATCTATTTCTTAATTGAATTTTTATATCTATATCCTAGCTGGTTTATCTATGTCCAACATAACCTCAGGGTCTCAGCAATTCAACCTGAGAAGCAGAACAGTTTTATCTCTACTTTAAAAATAAATGAAGCAAGGTATTGCTACATTGCCCAAGCTAACCTTACACTCATAATCCCCCTGCCTCAGCCTTCCAAGTGCTAGAATCGAAGGTGCACACCACCACAGATGGCTTGACAAGGAGTTTTTAAACACAGACATCTGATCCAGACAGCCTCTTTCTTAAACGTCTCTTCAGTTAATACTGTGTTCACTTTAGATGAAGTATAGTATAACTCCTATTTCCAGCCAAGACTGAGAACAGGGTGAAATGTATCTTCCCACTGAAGAATAACAAATGTAGAGGAATTTTAATCTATCAACAGCTTTGGCAAGGGATCACATCCAAAGGTATGATCTGGCTAAAATGCAGGCATGCCACACACCTTTGATCCCTCTGGCTGGAACACACATGCCTTTAGTACATACCTTTAATCCCAAACAACGATGTCCAATTGAGGGGTAGACAAAGTGATCAGAAAATGGTTTGACGGAATGAGTCAGAGATAGGACACACCCAGTCTCTCACAAGGACATGAAGGAGAGTGAGTCAAAACAGAGCAGTGAAAGAGAGTCAGTTTAGAGAGCTCAATCCAGTTTTGCTCAGTTCAGTCAAGAGCAGTTCAGTTAATGCAGTTCAGAGGCAGTCTTTCTAAGCAGAGCAATTCAGTCAGAACCCAAGAGAAGCCAATTTGAATCAGTCAGCTTCGAGAGGAGTTTGAACCAGAACAACTGAGTTGAACCAGCCAGCCAGAGTTCAGAAAGAGCAAGAAAAGGTGAGTTTATTCAGCAGTAAGTCTCTGGGGCTGAAACATTCTAGCCCTAGATTAGCAGATGGAGGCTAAAATCTGAAGGCTTAAAGGTCTGGGCCTGCAGAAAATTAAACTGTACAGAGACTAGAAGCTTCCAGGCCTAGTCCTACGCCTAGGGATAGGAATAGATAGATAGAAATGCTCTGGGCTCAGCCCAAACTGTGTACTTGTAAAGCTTGAATATAGCTCTCATCTCATCACTTCACCTGAAGAAATAAAACATTTACATTTGCATGCAAACAGAAAGCTGACTGAAATAAGACATTCAGGATATTGTAAAAGCATTTCTTGCTGTGACATAGGCATAAGAAACCATGTTCACGCAAAGTTCAGCAGACTCCATAGAATGACAGAAGTAGGAACTGAGGGGAAGCACAGAAACAAGAGCCTATGTGACACAGCAAGACAGTGCAGAGGTGCTGCCATCTTGTATCTTGCTGAGGCCATTTCAGGTTTAACTAGACTTTGATCTCCTTGATGGAGAACCCCGTGGAAAATTACTAACTCCCCTCTAGGAACCCAAGGTCAAGAAGGACCAGTGAAGTTCTCTTAGCTTCCATTAAATGGCCTGGTTCCGTAAAGCTCCCTGCTGCAGCTGCCAAGCAAGATGCCAATACTGGTTTTTAGCTTCAAAAACCCTGTGCCCTGGACACTCATGATCACACCTGGGTCACCAAATACTTGAGTATAATCCCGGCCAGCTAGAAAAAAAGACTTTCAGCTGGCCGACAGGTCATCTCTAGTGACGCCTGTAACACATTACTACTGAAAAGAATGCCTGCCATGAGGAACCTATGAACCAAAGGTCCTGGATTCCAGGAATGCTTCCCTCAAGTACTCTGAAGATCACTAAACACAGCCAAGAATCAGACACCATTCACGGGCAGAGAAAAACACACACACACAAAGGGGCTGTGGAAAATGGTGTCAAACTCTCAGTCAACACCACGAAGAATGCCTTTCCACAGTCATTTTGTGAAAGACACAATTCATGAGGCATTCTATATGCAAAAAGACCTTGCTATACTGGTAATTCTATCCTAAATACTGATCTGGTTCTGCTCAATCAATATGAAAAAAAAAAAAACCCCAAATGCTTAAACTATTTTAAAGAAGCTTGTTTGTGCTCCAGAACAAAATTACATACTAATAAGAAAACAAAATCATAAAGCAACCAACAAAGGAAAACTCACCCTTCTGACACACATTCAAAGATTGCCTGTCCCCTGAAACTACCCAACCTGCAAAGAGGCTGGAAAATATGACCTGAACTAAAAAGAACGGCCAGTCAACTGAAACTGGGCCAGGACAGGCAGACAGACAGACAGACAGACAGACAGACAGACAGACAGAGGAAGGAGCGAGGGAGGGAGGAAGGGAGGGAGGGGAAGGACAGGACAAGACAAAAATGTCCCATGCTGTCTTGCATTCATCTGTTTCTTCTGGCTGAAATGCTCAGCTACTCAGTGTTGTGTAAGGAGCTGTTCCCATTTGAAGTGTTTAATACCCACAGTGTAAACACCTACCTAGACCAATTTCAGATTATCAATAGTACAACCATCAGCTTGCAGAGTTCTTGATATTTTTTTTTAAAGGAGCTCTGGCAAAGTTTTATTAAAGGAAAACTTTCTTGTTTACTTCTCACCAGTCTGTTCTGGCATACTTCTAATAATATCAGAGTCACCTGGGTCGATGATAGCCAGTGTGCATGCTCTGGAGTGTTTTCCACACGCTGTGCCCAATTCAATATTATTGCCAATGTAGTGACGGACACCAGTGTTAGCCAACATGGCATAGTATTCTATTTCAGATTTCCTCAAAGCTGGTCAGTTGTTGGTGAGGATAACCAGCATCGCTTTGCTTTGTCTGACCATCTTCAGAGTCTGTTTGTACTCCAGTACTACTTTCCACTTTTCATAACAAGTTGGAGCCTAGAGTTGATCAACTCCAGAAGCTTTTTCATCTTCTTTGCAGCCACCATCTTCTTGCCTTAGGTGCAGGACAACCTCTGACCAAGAGCAGATGCCAAGATCGAGTTCTTGAATTTTAAATCATATGCTGTATTCACCTTTCCCAGTGAAGCCCAATCAATAACCTTCATATCTCAGACATCAGTTCCTCTGGAGAACATTCTATGAACCTCCAAATCTAAGTTAAATTCCTGAGTTAAGTTCTTCCTCTGGGCTCCCATAATATATTGTGCATACACTACCATGGCACTTAGGATATTTTACTATTATGTGTTTGATTCTTGAGTCCTAATTGGGAAGATAGGCCTATGAATTACTCTACCTGCAGAGCACTTCCACAGTAACAAATGGGATGACACACTCTTCGCTGAACAAACAATAAAATGGAGCAGCACTGATAGGTGTAACACAGACAAATCTCTAGTGCATTATACATGTGAAAGACACGAATGCAGGTACCGTATGATTCCGTTTATATTACACTCTGAAAGTGACAAGCTTATAAATCCATGGTCACTAGGAAAGACCTGCAAAGAAGCACGAGAGAGAGAACTTTAGCTGGATAAAAATGACTGTGAAAGGGCAACAGCAGGATAACCAGGAGGAGTCAGGTGAGGAGCCAATGTGCCACAGAAGCCAGAGACCTCGAACCAGACCAGTGACTCACTGCAACAAGCATTTGCTAGTGATGATGTGTGGACAGAGGGGTATTCTGTGGGACATACTGTGACACACTAAAGCTCCCACTAGGAGATGTTTTCTATATTTTGTTTGTCCGTGTTATTTTGGGGGTAGGTTGCAAGGACAGAAGGCAGATACAAGGAGGCAGGGAGATGAACAAGACTAGGACAACTCACAGAGAATTAATGAAAAGATTTTAAAAATTGTGCTGCTGTAAAGAGAGGTAACGAGCTCTCTGATGTTGTTTTAACATTGATTGAATGGCTTGGATGAGGACTCTGGTGCCAACAGTCAGAGTTCCTGTACCTCATGTCAGTTATCTGAATCCAATGACACCTGCTTCAGTCCACATTTCATCACCTACTTGAGGTGATCTTAAGCTGGCAGCAATCCCATAATGCATGTATCTTCTAGAAAAGAGAAGCAATCTGGAAAATATCATCCTGAGTGAGCTAACCCAATCACAGAAAGACACACATGGTATGCACTCATCGATAAGTGGCTATTAGCCCAAATGCTTGAATTACCCTAGATGCCTAGAACAAATGAAACTCAAGACGGATGATCAAAATGTGAATGCTTCACTCCTTCTTTAGAAGGGGAACAAGAATACCCTTGGCAGGGAATAGAGAAGCAAAGATTAAAACAGAGACAGAAGGAACACCCATTCAGAGCCTGCCCCACATGTGGCCCATACATATACAGCCACCCAATTAGACAAGATGGATGAAGCAAAGAAGTGCAGACCGACAGGAGCCGGATGTAGATCGCTCCCGAGAGACACAGCCAGAATACAGCAAACACAGAGGCGTATGCCAGCACCAAACCACTGAACTGAGAATAGGACCCCCGCTGAAGGAATCAGAGAAAGGACTGGAAGAGCTTGAAGGGGCTCGAGACCCCATATGTACAACAATGCCAAGCAACCAGAGCTTCCAGGGACTAAGCCACTACCTAAAGACTATACATGGACTGACCCTGGGCTCCAACCTCATAGGTAGCAAAGAATGGCCTAGTAAGAGCACCAGTGGAGGGTTGGGGATTTAGCTCAGTGGTAGAGCGCTTGCCTAGGAAGCGCAAGGCCCTGGATTCGGTCCCCAGCACCGACAAAGAAAAAAATAAAAAAAAAATTAAAAAAAAAAAAGAGCACCAGTGGAAGGGGAAGCCCTTGGTCCTGCCAAGACTGAACCCCGAGTGAACGTAATTATTGGGGGGAGGGCGATAATGGGGGGAGGATGGGGAGGGGAACATCCATATAGAAGGGGAGGGGGAGGGGCTAGGGGGATGTTGGCCTGGAAACTGGGAAAGGGAATAACATTCTAAATGTAAATAAGAAATACTCAAGTTAATAAAAAAAAGAAAGAAAGAAAGAAAGAAAGAAAGAAAGAAAGAAAGAAAGAAAGGAAGAAAGGAAGAAAGGAAGAAAGGAAGAAAGAAAAGAGAAGCAGACACCCGTAGATCCCAGTTAAACCTCTGAATTATCAGAGAAGATGGGCCTGCTCTGTCTTGTACTCCTTGTCTTTAAAATGAGCACTGTGTGCTTTGTTGTGGTTGTTTGAACAAAATGACGTAGAAGTCACAGACAAACTGTACTCATATAAACCGCATGCCTCTTAAGGGTCAGCTTAACTCAACATAAACTACTGCTTCAATAACGAATTCATTTCTCTGTCAAAAGCTGAAATGAGACAGCATGAGAATACAGCCAGACTCTTAGTGAGCTAGCATTAAGTCAATATAGAAGAGTCGATATCGGGTAAATACACTGTATTAGTTTCCTAGGTTCACCTTAAAACCACACCACCAAAGTGTCTTGAAACAACAGAACTCTATGTTCTAGAGGCTGGAAGTCTGCTCTTGAGGGGTTGGAGGGCCGTGCGCCTGGAAGGCTCGAGCTGGGACTCCTTCTTCCAACTTCATAGTAGTCAGTACTACCAGCATCCATGATAGCCCATCCGTTGGGTTCTAACAGTCCAGTCACTTGCCTGTGCCCTTCACCACTGTTGTCTGGGGCCAAACCTCACTCTTTCTTGAGGACACCAGTCATTGGACCAGAGTCCACCTATCTTAGGGTTTCTATTGCTGTGATGAAACACCATGACCAAAGCAACTTGGAAAGTAATTGGTCTAGTTGACTTACAATTCTATGGCACTGTTCATCATCAAAGGAAGTCAGGACAGGAACTCAAATATGGCATGAACCTGGAAGGAGGAGCTGATACAGAGGCCATGAAGGGGTGCCATTTACTGGTTTGCTCATTATGGGCTTGCTTATAGAACCTAGGATCACCATCCCACAATGGGATGGGTCCCTCCCCATATCAATCACTAAAAATGAAAATGCCAACAGCCAGCTCTTATGGAGGCATTTTCTCAATTGAGATTCTCTCTTTTCAGATAACTCTAGCTTGTGTCAAGTTGCCATAAGACTCACTAGCCTAGCCCACTGCCCTAATCCTACATGACCTCATCCTCACAACATTTGCAGAGAATGTCAAAAAGAATAGGGACTAGAGGGCTGGAGAGATGGCTCAGCGGTTAGGAGCACTGACTGCTCTTCCAGAGGTCCTGAGTTCAAATCCCAGCAACCACATGGTGGCTCACAACCATCTGTAATGAGATCTGGTTCCCTCTCCTGGTGTGTCTGAAGACAGCTACAGTGTACTTATAAATAAATAAATCTTTAAAAAAAAACTTTTAAAAGAATAGGGACTAGAACATGAAAATACCTTTTTATAAGAATACTTTTGAACCCACTACACAAACAACTAGTTAAACATGCAAAAATAGGACAAACAGAACAAATGGTGAATGAAATACAATGGCACAGAGCTCTAGAGAGTCAGGGGAGGACTGCCTGAGGAGAAGTCAGGGAAGGCCCAGGAGAACAGAAGTCGGGACCTACTATACAGAGGACAGAACTGTTACAATCTTACAAAAGAGGCAGGCAGGCCAGCAGGGCTGATAACCAGGGAGAGGTCTGTATTAGTTTCCTCCTTAGTTGGGACTTAACAACTGACAAAAGCAAGTTATGTCAGGGAGATATATTTTGGCTCAAGTATCAATGCTCAAACTCAATTCTCTCTATTGAGTAGTATCTGGCTACTGTGTGGCAATAGAACCAGGTGAATGGTCCCAAAGAAACTGAATGAACTGGATTAGGGCTTCATTCAGCTGCTGGGACAGTTCCCACCTGAAATGGCATTGATCTAGAAGTACTTGTTTGCTTCACTGCAAGCCGTTTCAGCTATTAACTGACTCTCAGAAAAGTTAATAATGTTTCTTAATTACAGAGCAACTGTTCTCCCAGGTAATTCTTTTCTATAAAAGTATGCTCCAAAAGTGTATAACATATTCTTTTACATTAAAAATGAAAGATCTTCAAATTACAGCATGTTTGATTTTTTTACACACAAGGACAAAGTCATGTGTGGATAAAGACAGAGAACAGAGAATCTAAATAATTAGCAGTTCTACTGAAACTCACAGTGAGAATGCCAAGGCCACAACTGTGCGTGCATTCTTGTCTTAGCATCTAGATCTGCATTTATAAAGCAGGGCCCCCACATTCCCCCTGAGCTCTTTACTAGGACTGTATAGTTATAATTCTATTGGAAGCAAGTCCTTGAAAGCATATGGGATTTAGAAGGTCACTTCTCCCACAAAGCCACATTAAAATTGAAATGCTCTCAGCTACCTATTGGAGGTTACAATCTATTTAAGCGTAGAAAAATAGAGTTTCAGAAAAGCAACTAAATGCCTCTTCATACAAAAGTCTGACTGCATAACCATATGAGTCAAGGAAACTGTAATTTGGTGCTGTATTTTTTTAACAGACAATTACCATAAGATATAAAAATTTGACATTTAGCTAAAGATAGTAAGTTCAAACAAATTATATGCCTAAGTCCTAACTATTCAATTTTAAAAGTGGCAATACTTAGTCAACTATTAACTGCTGGCTGAGACACATTGTTTCCCTTCTCATGCAGACTCTTGGTGCAGACTGGAAAGTAGACTCACATTAAAAGTGAGTCTGAGGCAAATGCAGCTCTGTTGGGTAGCACACACCTACAGTGCCAGCACCTCACACTCAGGAGGCAGAAGCAGGATAAATCAAGTTCAAGAGCAGCCTGGGCGACAGAGTAAAAACCTTCCTCAAAGCAGCAGTAACAGCTCTGAACTCTTGCATTCCAGAAGCAGGGCAGGCCCAAGCCTGACATACTACAGTCAGGGCTACATGGAGAGACCCTGTCTCACAGTTATTTTAAATGTAGTTCTAATAATAATGATAACAGTTTAGGAGAAACCACACTTTTACTTTTTTTAGTGCTCTCTTTACCTTCAGTGAGACTCTTGTTTCCCAAAATTTCCCAATTTAGTAGGGCTTCCTTTGTTGTGGGAATTTTTATTTTTTTTTATTTTATACTTGTTTATATCATATGTTTGTTTATCTATAGTGGAGAGTAGTGTGTGTTGCAGGTACATACACATGCACGCAGAGGTCAGAGAAAGGCTTCTTCCTCTGTGACACTCTCCCTTACTGTTTTCAGATTCTATTTCTCACTAAACCTGAAACACATCATTTTGGGGGACAAGTGAGACCCCAGGAGCTGCCTATCTCTGCCCCCCCCAATGCTGGAGTTGCATACAGCACTTGTCATTGTCCCTGGCTTTCATATGGATGCTTGGGATGGACTTGGGGTTTCTTGTTGCACAGTAAGCACTCCTCAGCTTCTAGCTGCTGTTCTTGTGTTACTGAAGATTCAACTCCGGACTCCGGCGTGCCATCTTACTTAGTGCAGAATACGCCAGGATCTTTCTCATTTGTTTTGTTTTACTCTGTCCTATTTTTATTAAAACATACATTCGGGCACATCTAGCTCTATATCTTAACTATACAGTGGAGGCTTACGTGGACAGTGCATTCACATATGTGACACCTATACAAAGAAACAACACACTCAGCAGGCACACAGAACTCTTTTGTGTCACCAAATAAAATACTGACTTAAATGACATAGGTTAATTTTACCTATTTTCATAGTATATTCCTATAATACTATATGATACATGCTCTTACGTGGAAACTAAAAAAGTTGATTTACTGGACATTGATAACAGAGTAGCAGTAGAGAGGGGCTTGGGAGAGAAGATGGAGCAGACAGAAAGGGTGGTCAAGGTAGATTAGCAAGACCCTCTACTCTAGGACTATCATGCGGTAAGGTGGGTACAGGTAATAATAAGAGGCTACACATTTCAGACACTCAAAAGATGTTGAAACCTGTCACAATAAAGAAATGAGAGGGGCTGGAAAGACGACTCAGTGCATAAGAGCATTTGCCACACTTACAGAGGACCCAGGCTTGGTTCTCAGGACCAACATGGCCACTTACAACTACTTAGAACTTTCCAGTTCAGGGGTAACTGAACCCTCTAACATGATACTTGTGGAGGCACCAGGCACATACATGGTGCACATATATATTTGCAGGCATATACATAAAGTGAAAACAAATTTTAAAATTTTAAAGAAATGTTTGGGATATGCGTATGCTGAATTTAACTTAAACATTATACCAAGGGTCTCTTTTTAAAAGACTGAATAGCATTCTGCAACTTTATACCATGTTTTCTTTTATCTATTCATGAACGCTAAAGTTGTTTCTACTTCTTGACTACTGTGGATAATGAACATTAAACTGCAGACAGGTCTTTGCCATGCTGACTTTACTATTTGGAGTCTATGTCCAGAAGAGAGATCAGCAGACAATAAGGTCACTCTAATTTTCTTAGGAAACCCCTATGCTGTTTCCACAAGGGCTGCTGTCACGGGTGGTTCCCTCTCTCCGCACACTCACCTGCTTACCACCTGTCCTCCTGGTAGCAGCCATCCGGTGGGTATGAAGGTGCACCTCACAGTGCTGTGAGTAAGTGTCTCCCTGAGGATTCCGGAGGTTGAGCATACTTTCATTATCTTTTGAGCATCCTTTTATCTTCTTTGGGAAAATGTCTTATCACTCTGACGATACTGAGCTCCGACAGATTTGTATTAAATTTTTCTATTGATCCCTCAAACAGTTCATGAATGTCTCTTCCTAAGCTATAATTTCCTGGATGATTTGCTGCACGTTCCTCTGTGGTGCAGTAGCTTTTCATATAGAAGGGACTTTTGGTACAGTCCCTTCTACTTAGTTCTGCTTTTTCACTTTAAGCTTTGGGTATAATTTTTTTAAAAAATTAAATATTACCAAAGGGATTTCATCATAAATTCTCAAGGGATTTCATAATCCCCAGTTTTATATCAGCTTTGGGTTCATTTTTGTGTATGGCATTAGACAAATGTATAATTTCAGACACTTATATGTACATATGCAGGTTTTGGGGGGTATTATTTGAAACTAGCCTTCCCAGTGTAAATTTTTGGCACCCTTGATGAGCTGGCCACTGTGCTGGCTAGTTTTATGTCAACTTAACACAAGCTAGAGTCATTTTGAAAGAGGAAACCTTAATTGAAAAAAAAATGCAGGCACAGTGCACACAGGTACACCACCACGGCGCACACACACGTACACCACCACCACCCCATACTGGCCAACGTAAAGCTTGTGGCAGGTTTTCTTGACTCACGTTTGATGTAGCTGAGCAGGATGTGATGAGTAAACCAGTAAGCAGCCGCTCTCCATGGTCTCTGCACCAAATCCTGCCTCCACGTTCCTGCCTTGAGCTTCTGCCTTGTCTTTTCTCGTGATCAACTATAAGCTATAAGTTAAAATAAAACATTCCCTCCCAGTGTTGGTTTTGGTCGTGGTGTATATCTCAGCATTAGAAACCTTAAGACAGCCCCGCAGTTTGGAAATTTTTCTAGCTTACTGCCACTCCCAGTCTAAGTTTCTGTTCTATGTCAGTACCAGGTTGTTTTGATTATTATAGCTTTGATATAAAATCTTAAATCAGGACTTCTGAGGCCTCCGACACTGCGTTTCTTCCTCGGTGTTGCTATCCATAGTCAGGGCTCTTATCCTTCCAACTTTACAAGGATTTTAGAGTATGGCTCTATTTGTATAAAGAGCACATGGAATTTGTATAGCACTGTATTAAATGTATGACTAGTTTGAGTAATGTCCTAGTTAGTCTTTATTAACAGGTTGATCATAATAAAGCATATCTCCAGGTGTGTCTGAGCAGCATTTCCTAGACCTTGGATCAGGTTCTCAATCAACACAATAATCACTGTCTGAGGAGTTCACAGCACAAGGACATTGTTGGGAGTTGACAAGAGTGGGAACTGGACGGTCCCCAGCTCAAAAAAAAAAGAAAAAAGGAAAAAAAAAGGAAAAAGAAAAAAGAAAAAAGGAAAGAGTGGGAACTGGAGCCTCATGGGAGGAAGAAAGTCACCAAGGCAGGGTCCCTGGAGCTACAGCTCACCCTAGCTCTTCCCTGTATTCCCTGTATCTGTTTCTTGTCCACTGTGAGGTCAATGGCCTCCTCCTTGGGGTCCCATTGTTTCTGCTGCTTTGTTAACTCCATCATGATGGATTGAAGCTATAAGCAAAATCTCTCTTTTCTTCTTTATATTGTTTCTTTCAGACCACAATAAAGAAAAAACTAACATAAGTAATACAGATATTTTACCAATATACAATTCTTTGTATCCAGTCAGCAAGGAATATATCTTTATATTGCTTTCTCAATTTTATTAATGCTTTACAGTTTAATACAGAAATAATTCACCTCTGTAGTTAAATTTATCCCAAAGTATTTCTTTGTCATTATATTAGTGAGGTGGGATTTAGCCCTGCCACGCAGTGCTGGTTTAACACACACAAACTGACATGAATCACCACATAACAAGTGAAAAACAAGGCTGTGTGGTGTAGAAAAGGCAGCGGACAAAACTCAGCATCGTTTGATTAAATACTCTTAATAGTTTAGGAACCAAAGAATACCTCAAAATAATTGAAGTCCTTTCTGAAAAAGCTACAGCCAATGACGTCACAGGCATAGGGGGCACCTCAGGAGCAGCATCAGGCAGGGGTGCAGATGCCGCCCTTACCATTTCTACTAGCAGACTTCACAGAAGTGCTCCTGGGAACACAGCACGAGGCACCCAACCAGGAGTAAAACTGCTTCTGCTTACATGAATCTACACTATAGAAACCCAGTATCACACATGTATGCGCGCAAACACACACACACACGCACACACACACGCACACACACGCACATACTAATACTCACACATACATCTTTCATACTCTTATGTAAACTCATACACACATATACAGTCTCAAACACACATACACACATACTAGCACATCCACGAACACACACACATACACACACTTATATACAGTCACACACATACTCATATACACACTTACATATACATACTCACACATACATCCACACACATACAATTTCTCAAACTCTTTTGTACACTCAGACACACACTCTAAAACACTCACACATTTACACACATATTCACACATTCATACATTCACACATTCACACGTTCACACACACATACACATGCCTAAATACAGGACACAAAATAAACACACAAAAACACATGCAGTTACATACACAAATTATAACTACAAGAGGAATGGAGAAAACCAACCCATTTAGAATGACTCAAGGATAAACCTATGGTTTAATTAATGTTCCCTTCAAGCAGTGCTTATCTTTAGCAGCATCCCTATACTTTAATGATTAATTTGTCCCCCCTATAATTACTAAGCAACTGTCTTTAACTGGAGCCACTTACCACATGCTAGCCATCGGGTCTGAATTCCCTTTCCAATTTTCAGAGTCTCTCTCTCTCTCACTTTAAGGAGCAGACCACTGCTATGAAACAGACAATGCCAAATATAGCAGCCACCTCTCCCAGCATCTCATACTCCAGGATTCCTGCACATAAACAAGAGTGGGCTCATCAGCAATACTAACCCCCGTGGTTAAACCAAAGGCTAGTGGTGAAACCCAGTGTCTGTACGGAGTTCCATTTCTATAGGACAGGAGAGCAGCAGTGCCCACTGTCCGGTGTTGGCTCAGATGGCAGAAGTAAGTGTCACTGAGCGGTGGGAACTCGCTCAGTAGCTCTGGAGCAGAGTCTGACGGGCTTCCTGGCAGCTGGTTTCTGAACAAGGTTCCAGGGCCTCTCGGGGTGTGAACTGCCCAACACAGTAAAACTCCATCTCAGCTTGAATTCGTCGCAGGCAGCTGCTGCTGCTGGCAACTCGGACACTGACTCAGCACCTTGGTCTACTTAGACTCATTTCATGCTTTTCTGTCATTATAGAGTCTTATTAATTATGTTTCCTCAAAGGACAGATGGGATGGTAGGAAGACATGTCTTAAAAAATTACTTCATAGGTTTTCACTGATTTGAAACTGAAAAATAGCATAAAATGGGAGATATCTCAGAAGCTTTGTAGATTCAATTATGTTTATTTCACATATATAAAGATAATGAGACTTATCCTCTTGCAAGCAATTAGTAGCCTATTACATGTATACATCCCATGCCATTTACCAGCTGGAGACATTTGTGGCTTTCACCTTTTTGGTAGTGTAAATAACACTTCTATTAACTTGGGTGTACAAGTATCTGTTTAAAAATCCATGCTTTAAACTTTAGGGGATCTACACCTAGAAGCAAAATTGCTGGATTATATGGTAATTTTATTTTAATTTTTGATTCATAAGGACATTATGCCAAGTGAAACAACCAATCACAAAAAGATACTTTGTTACTCTACTTATTTTTCTTTGTTATTTTGCATATATTTCTCTCACTCTGCCATTTGACTTTCATAATTTGGGGCTACACACACACACACACACACACACACAGATGTACACACAGAGGCACACACACATTTATAAGGCCCTAGACTGTGAAATAATAAATTTCACCCATGTTTTATCTTATCACTTCAAACTTCATTTTTCACGTCTGAACCTTTGCTGCATATGAAGCTTATCTTCAGGTCTGAAGTCGGTGATATGCCAGCAGTATTTCAAGTACTTTCCTGTTTTAAGAATTACGAGGAGGACTTCAGGAACGCTCTCTATTTGATCCCTACAGTGCTGAATTTTATCTAGTCTCCAGCTGTCAAAAAAGAGACAGCTGAGAGGAATAGAAAGCAGGGAGCCACAGGAAATGCAATGCCTCTGCAGCAGTAATTCCCATGCAGCAGCAATGCCCCTGGCAGCAGCAACACCCCTGCAGCAGTAACGCCCCTGCAGCAGCAATGCCCATGCAGCAGCAATGCCCATGCAGGAGTAACGCCCCTGCAGGAGTAACGCCCCTGCAGGAGTAACGCCCCTGCAGGAGTAACGCCCCTGCAGGAGTAACGCCTCTGTAGGAGTAACACCTCTGCAGGAGTTAACGCCCCTGCAGCAGTAACACCCCTGCAGCAGTAACACCCCTGCAAGAGTAACGCCCCTGCAGCAGTAATGCCTCTGCAGGAGTAACGGCGCAGCAATGCCCATGCAGCAGCAATGCCCCTGCAGCAGCAATGCCCATGCAGCAGCAATGCCCATGCAGCAGCAATGCCCCTGCAGCAGTAACGCCCCTGCAGGAGTAATACAGACTATGAGGACCTTGCCACAGCATGGCATGAAGTACAAGTACACTTCCTTCTCCTTTGTGAGCCAAATTAAGTCTTTTTCCCCCCAATCTGTAAAAATGCAGATTGGAGAGCAATGACTTTAAGAAACAAGGTTCATGAAAAAGCACTATCTGGTATATAAGTAGGTAGCCACACTAATACTCCAGATTTCCTCTCCCTTCAAGTTCCCCGAGCATGTCCTGAAAGCACCAACCGACTCAGAGAGTGCAGAAGGGGCAGCCTCTGTCTCCATTAATGTCATGTCTGCACTGCACAGAAAAGCCCAGCTAAACTGGTACCTGATACATCAACAAAGAACTGAAGCCAGGCGGACACCCTAGACACACCTGGGACACTCATGTTCTACCAGAGGCAGCACAGGCGCCAATATGGAGAGGTCTCCCAATCCTTGACTATTTTTCTTTTTATTCAAAATTTCTTGGAGAAGACTATGGAACATAAGCAAGTCTCCACCCTTGTTCTGTCACTAGTTCACACCAAAGTCAGTATTTAAGTTTCTTTCAGTCTAATATGTGAATATTAAGTAGATATGTAGGCGTACATATACATACACGTATATTCAGGGGCTGGAAAATGGCTGCGTGGTTACAAGCACCTCTGGTCAAGGATGCCTGTTAGTTCCCAGCACCCACACTAGATGGCTCACAACCCCAGGACTCCAGGAAATCAGATGTCCTCTTCTGGCCTCCTAGGCAGGGCACTCACAGGTACACACACACACACACACACACACACACACACACACACACACACACACAAATTTAAAAAAAACCTTTAAAAATTATTGTAAAATGTTTCTTAACACAATTATCTATTTGGTCACTTTTAGTGCACACATCAGTGACTTTATTAGATTTATTCTTATTACAACCACTGCCATCTTTCATCTTCTCAAACTAAAATCCTATATTGATGTGATAGTAACTCTAACTTCCCCTCCTCCTAAGCCCTGGAACCACCATTCTCTGTGAATTTCTCCCACTATTCACATGAGTGCAATCACACGACCCACGTCCCTTTGTAACTAGCTTATTTCGCTTAGCAAAATGTCCTCTGGGTTTCACACGTTGGAATGTCCTCCATTTGCAAGGCTGAATAGAGTCCCACTATACACACTCTGGTTATGCATTTATCTGTGCTGATTACGTAGCTTTCACTTTCTCCACTCTGTGTACAAACTGGTGTGGTGTGGTGGTGGTGTTTTGTTGTTTTTTAGTTTTTCTCATTCATTCTGTAGACCAGGCTGGGCTCACGGTCAAACAGGCCTCTGCCTGGTCCTGCTGAGATTAAATGAGTGCATCAGCCATGTCTGGCCAAACCGTTGTTTTGAAACAACAACTAACGCAGTTTAGTGGACAAAGCTACAGCAAGTGTGGGGCTCGTCCACACAGAAGACCGTGAGAGAAAACATAAGGCAACAACAAAGACCACAGTAGCAGCCCAGAGTGACAACCGGAAAAACAGGAAACTTGAGGACCTTCCCTACTCAATTTCTGTGGAATTCTGAAGCCACTTTAGAGAATAGTGGTAGATTCTGTGCTTGATGAACATTCCCCAAAGCAGTCTCCATAGCCCTCAGCAGCCTGCCTCAGTCATCCCTCAAACTATGTTCTGCAACACTAGTTTTTAGCTTGGTTTTATGAGCACTCATGGGTTTACTGAAGGGCTGGTTACCAGGCTGCCTAAGCGACATATTCTACCTATTACGTAAGGAGATGAAGTAAACGGAAAATAGGCCAGCAGGTCAGAGAGAAAAACAAAAGTAAGATTTACAAGTGTGTGGAGGAACACCAATCACAAAATGTAAGCACTCACATGTGAACAAGCCCACTGGGCTGTCCACACTTACAGAGCGATGGCGCACTCTGCTGACTCACGCCCAGGGACAAGGATTAATACTTCTCTCTTCCCTGAAAACATTACCTTAAGGAACAGCCTGTGGCGGTAAAGGCGAGGCTTCCCGCCCGTGGCCGCTGCTCCTGCACTGTTCAGCACACAGCATCACAATTAGAAATAAAAGAATTTCAGTTAGATGCTACAGGTGTCTGCTATATTCCTTCCCACCCCACCAACCTACCAGTTAAAACCATCCAAATGTTCCATTTTTCTAATGTCGAAAATGAAAATAATTTCAGAATAACTCAGAGAATAATCAATCTATCAGGCACATGTAGTTATAAACAACCTGCATTTATCCAGAATATTTTCAGCACTAAAAGCATCTGTTCATTAGTCAGCCAAGTGCTGCCTGTTGAGGCACACCTGTGTGGGGAACGCCTGGGTGTCTGTGTAAGGCACACGTTCCTATAGTTTCTCTGAAATCCGCTAATGGAGGGGTAGAGGAACTGCCAAAAGCCAGATGAGTGGGAAGCCGAGAGCTGGCTGTGGACTTTGCCAAACATCTAATAAGATTTCTGTTTAGAAATTAGGAGGAAAAAAATAAAGAGAAAGAAAATGAAAACATTACTGCATGGCCGACTTACGAGGCATCATGCTTGGCCCTATATGGCTGACGCAAAGGAAAGCAGTCAAAAGAGCTGGACAGGGCAGTTTGCTCTCATTCACAGGTACTCATTCACAGGCACCTACATGCCCCGCTAAGTGATGCTGAACAGGTCCTCTTTCAGAGCACTAGCGGGAATGCCTGTCTTAGGATTTCAGATGTGACGAGGAGAAAGAACAATCTCATGAAATGCCCAACTCATATGAGGGTGTTCATTACTTCAGGAGAGGTTTAAGAATGAGACATGCTCTGAAGTAACTAACGGTAGCAGAAATTCTCCAACTGGGCCAAGAGGTGGTACAGGGACAGACCTGGAAAGAAACGAGTTCGCGGGTACACAGCTTTGCCGGCCAATAAAGGCAGATCCAAACAAGAAGACGGACAGACACCAGGTCCACTGCCACCACCCAGTGGTTTTCCTTTAACTCCCCATCCCCCCATTTCTCCATATATGTTTAAATGTTGCAAATAACATCTTAGGAAATATCAAGATAGCAAATACTCTGTTAAAGGGTTTTGAGTTTCCTGCTAGAAAAGTAACATTCAATCAGTGCATAAAATGCAGCCCACTGTTCTCCTGAATGTATAAAAATTATATTTTATATATATTATATGTAAATAGTATTATATACAATATATAATGTAACATATATTGTATATTTTATATAACTTTCATAGAGTTATAAATATTGAGAAGGTTCTGGAGAGATGGCTTGGTGGTGAAGATCATTTGCCATACAACTATGAATGTGACAGGGTAGGCATGGGGTTACTTCGCCTGTCATCCAGCCCTTTGGAGGGCAAGAAAGGACAGGAGGCTCACCTGGGGCTTGCTGGCTGCATGCCTAGCTGAAAAACACAAGCTCCCATTGAGGAGAGAAGGGAGTGATATAGTTTAATTTTTTTAAAAACCCACAAGTTAATGTCCAAAGAAAGACCCTGCTTCAAAGGAATAAGTGATAGAGAAGGACACCAACACCCTACTCTGTCAGTGCCTTCCTTCACACAAAAGTGTGCAAACAACAAGGCGGGGGGGGGGGGATTAAGTTCATTCTTTTGTTCTTTGTTTTTAAAAAGCTTTTATTCCTTGAGGACAAGCTCTAGCCAGGTCTCTACTCTTTCTTATTACTCTACTATCAAAACCACTTCCATGTCAATGCCATGTTAGGGGACACACAAAATGAACGCATAGTTCAAACCCATCGCACTGACCAAGCAGAGGTGCTGAGGTGGCAGACAAAGGCGAGGCAGGCATCCTCTAAAACAGAGAGGCAGATATTTACACTGAAAACAAATTCAAATACCACCAGTCACTCCCATCTGGCTTTGGCTTTCAGTTTTGTAAACCAGGTTGACCTCAAACTCAAGAGATCTGCCTGCCTCAGCTTCCCGAGTTCTGATAGTAAAGGCGGGAGCCATCACACCAGGTTAATGAGATACATTGGAAGGATAAATACCTGTTTCTTTCAAAATGACTTTCTGAAATAACAGAAAACCCAGAACATTCATAAATGTTCTCTTCCGTATAGCAAGACCCAAATCCTAGACTTTTGCTTAAAATGATAAATTATATTTTAAATGTAATGAATTCCTTACAAGGACATTTATGAATTTCTGGGTCATGAAATAATAAAAAAGCTAAAAAGGAGAAGAAAGGGAGAATAATACAGAATAGAGAGAAAGAGGGTTAAATAACACTAAGGATGTTTGAAAAAGTCCTAAAGAAACATTACTTCATATTCACTTAAAAATGCATATATACTTATGATATATGTGTATACATGTATATGCATATAGAGTTTATTATATACATTTATGCACATACATCCATAGGGCATATATGTATGCAAATGAGACACATTAACTATTAATGTTCCTCACTAGAGCCACAACTAGCTAATAAAACTCCTAGTACCAGGCATGAGAAGTCTTTCTTTGGATTGTTGACAGGGGAGTCAAAGAGACTTCCACAAGAATACAGATTATTGCTGCTGTCCTTGACTGCTTCCCAAAACTGGAAAGTAAGACCCTACTGCTGAAGACATCACTCATTTTGGACACAGGACTTGGAGGAATTAAACCAGAACTGAACTGGAAGCGCTCTCCCTGAAGACTCGCCTTCATACTATACAAAGGTCTTATTCAAACTGCCCACAGAGATAAAACCCTCAATAGTCCTACACAATTGTAAAAGCATGGCCAGAAGAAGGCTTGCCCTGCCAAGATAAGGCTGTGATGTAACAGTAGCATGAGGGTAACCAACAACTGTCTATTCAGACATAAAGCCTGCCCAGGAAGCCTGTTGTGAATGTAGATCTTGCCAACTGGTTCATGGCTGGTGAGTTCATGGGCCTAGTAGAGAACCCCTACTGCCACTTCCCTAAACCAGTGCGGTTTCTAACTGCACTCAAAAAGCTCATACTCCCAGACAAGTGCGACTCTCATCCCTCATCAAAGAGGCTCCTTTCTGCTACACATGGTGAGTGACTAACCCCAATTGGTACAGCTACACATAAGGCTCAGGGCAAATCACAGAAGAGAGAGGGAAAGACTGTAACCGCCAGAGAACATCTGCTATCCGATTGTGTCTTCTATATACGACAGAGAAGCTGCACCCATGAAATCTCGACATATGTCACCTAAAAAGATATGAATAATGACAACACCAATTGACATGTAAATGCAGATGGGGGTATTTCACAGGGTCTCACACCTAGATAAACTCCAGTCATTTAATGACTACTAAGGGAGGGAAAATCAGTCTTCTCCAGGGATGAGCCACCTGATACATTATGCAAACCCATGTGGTCAACCTAAATTCATACAAGACTCAGCAGATTATATGAGAGAGAGAGAGAGGGAAAGAGAGAGAGGGAGAGAGAGAGACAGAGAAAGAGGCAGAGAGAGAGAAGACAATGAAGAAGGAGTCATGACTTCAAGGGAAGTATGGAACAGTAGAAGCTGCAGGTAGCCTGGAAATCGAATGCAGAAAATTCTATGGCTGATAACAAAGCTCTAAAAGCAATTTTTCCAAAGTCATAATTTTCACTGTCTAATTGGCAATATAGAAACATGGAAATCTCATTTGTTACACACTGCACATGGACTAGAACAGCAGTCAGGAACCAGCATACTTTGTGCTTCTCAGAAGCAGACAGTCAGTTGTTGGCTTACCTAGTCCTTCATGTCTTAATTACAGACACAGTGAAGAAAAGCCACTGTGCATAAAAACTTTCAGTCAGCACTCATTGATAAGTGGCTATTAGCCCAAATGCTTGAATTACCCTAGATCCCTAGAACAAACGAAACTCAAGACGGATGATCAAAATGTGAATGCTTCACTCCTTCTTTAAATGAGGAAAAAGAATACCCTTGGCAGGGAAGGGAGAGGCAAAGATTAAAACAGAGACTGAAGGAACACCCATTCAGAGCCTGCCCCACATGTGGCCCATACATATACAGCCACCCAATTAGACAAGATGGATGAAGCAAAGAAGTGCAGACCGACAGGAGCCGGATGTAGATCGCTCCTGAGAGACACAGCCAGAATACAGCAAATACAGAGGCAAATGCCAGCAGCAAACCACTGAACTGAGAATAGGACCCCCATTGAAGGAATCAGAGAAAGAACTGGAAGAGCTTGAAGGGGCTCGAGACCCCATATGTACAACAATGCCAAGCAACCAGAGCTTCCAGGGACTAAGCCACTACCTAAAGACTATACATGGACTGACCCTGGACTCTGACCTCATAGGTAGCAATGAATATCCTAGTAAGAGCACCAGTGGAAGGGGAAGCCCTGGGTCCTGCTAAGACTGAACCCCCAGTGAACTAGACTGTTGGGGGAAGGGCGGCAATGGGGGGAGGGTTGGGAGGGGAACACCCATAAGGAAGGGGAGGGGGGAGGGGGATGTTTGCCCGGAAACCGGGAAAGGGAATAACACTCGAAATGTATATAAGAAATACTCAAGTTAATAAAAAAAAAAGTGGAAAAAAAAGAAAAAAGAAAATTAAAAAAAAAAACTTTCAGTCAGGCAAACACAGTGGAGAAGAGATGAAATGTAAGTTGCTATTTTAATGATGAATCTTCTGGTGTCTAGATTAAATAAAGGTGGGGGTGGGGGGTAAAGACACTGACAGTCTCTGCATATGTAAATTATCTATGTATCTTTGGGAGCAGAAGGAAGTAGTATAATCAATGTGTTTAAAGTGCAGTTTTATAATTCATTAGTTCTGTGACCTTAGTAAAGTTAATTAATTTTTTTTACCATCTGAAAATTAGGATTTAATATTATCAACTTCATAGAGCCATTTGTCCTTTAATAGGCATTAGTTCTCCTTACAGGTTCTACAAGGACAGAGGGCCATCATGAAAGATATTTCCCAGTGGAGAGTGGGCTTCTACTACAGTGCAATCATGTCCATTATATCCTATAATGGAGGGGCCGTCATGACCATGAAGGGAAAGAACTGCATGGCCATTGCTGCAGACAGGCATTTCAGGATCCAGACCCAGATGGTGACCATGAAAGATCCAGAAGATCTTTCCCATGGGTGACAGGCTCTACATAGACCTAGCCGGCCTGGCCACTGATGTCCAGTTGCCAATATCTCAAGTTCTGACTGAACCTGTATGAGCTGAAGGAAGGTCGGCAAATCAAGCCTTACACCCTCATGAGCATGGTGGCCAACCTCTTGTATGAGAAGCTGTTTGGTCCCTACTACACAGAGCCTGTCATTGCTGGCTTGGACCCAAAGACCTTTAAGCCCTTCATTTGCTCTCTGGACCTCATTGGCTGTCCCATGGTGACTGATGACTTCATAGTCAGTGGTACCTACTCCGAACAAATGTATGGGATGTGTGAGTCTCTCTGGGAGCCCAACTTGGATCCAGAACACGTTTGAAACCATTTCTCAGGCCATGCTGAATGTTGTGGACTGGGATGCCTTATCAGGCATGGGCGTCATGGTCCACATCATTGAAAAAGACAAGATCACCACCAGGATGCTGAAGGCCCAGACGGACTAACCTGTGCTCTGGATGGACTAACCTGTGCTCTGGTCCTGTCTCCCTTTTGTTGTTTTTCTTTTTTAATAAAATCACCTTTCTTTCAAGAAACAAAGAAAGAAAAAGAAAAGAAGGAAGGAAGGAAGGAAGGAAGGAAGGAAGGAAGGAAGGAAGGAAGGAAGGAAGGAAGGAAAAAAGAAAGAAATTCCCCCTATGGTAATATCATTTAATATTGGACTATTAGTTCAGAAATGGTGATCAATACAATGAGATGTATATAAAATCTTTTTAGATATGACAAATTATAAAAGAGATGAGATAACACAATTACATAAAACATTAGTAGAAAAATTTAAAAAAGAGCATCTAAGTGAGATTACTCACGAAGTTTGTAATCTAAAGGACACGCTTAGGAGAGAAGCAAAGGTATTAATCACTATGCACGGCTTTCCATTAGTATGTGTAATATCCAAAATTAACCTGCAAGCCCCACCTGCTCAGAAATCAGGGAACTTACTGGAATTCTGGAAATGGTAGTTCTTGGAAAATAACAAAACCTCATGGACCACCATTACAGTGATCTATAAATTTGTCCTCATAAGCTCCTGAAACACATGGATCAAGGCTATTCTCAGGAAATTCCAGGGAATGGTCCTGACCAAAGTTCATCTTTTGGTCAGTATTTAATATTTAATAAAGCTTGCTTTAAATCTGGTCCAAAATGATGGAATTGCTTTTTTCTGGGCAAATCACGGGATTAATATATGGAGGCCCCAGTGAGATCACTCCACCATACTTGAGAAGCAAACTCCCAAGGTGAACAGCCACACTCAGTGGGGGGAGGGAAGGGGAAACATCAATGATTCTTTCTCCCTCTCTCCCTCCCTCCCTCCCTCCCTCTCTCCCTCTCTCCCTCTCTCCCTCTCTCCCTCTCTCCCTCTCTCCCTCTCTCCCTCTCTCCCTCTCTCCCTCTCTCCCTCTCTCCCTCTCTCCCTCTCTCCCTCTCTCCCTCTCTCCCTTTCTGTTGGTTTCTGATTTCTGGTTATTTGTTACTCCATCTGGAATAAACAAGCCAAAAAAAAAAAAAATCCTTCATCTGGGGCATGGGGAGGCATCCCAAAGACCACGGGTTATTTCTACAGGATTCCAAAGTCTAGAAACCATCTAAGGTGTTCCATTAATTTGGGAACCAATACTGAAGTTTTAGATAGGTCCAACATGGATTTGAGGAGCCAAGGAAGACTCAGAAGGGCCATGCCTTTGATAGGTTCCTAGCATCTTGGTTGTACAAGAAGAACTAATGGACTTCTGAAGCAAAGAAGTCCAATTATTAAATGTTATTGTCTTGCCTTGTCTTATGAACCTGATCTATCTTTGTGTGTTCTGACTTGGAGAAGTAAGGCACTGTCAAACGTATCAGTTCCAGGTGCCACCTAGCCCCACCTCCCACCTGCATCCATGACAGAGAAGCTGGGTCACAGAATTTGTGATAGCCCTCTCAGCTCAGCTGCACAGCTGCAACTCCAAGGTATAGATGAACCTGTAATTTCTATGTTAACTTTTGCTGTCTATTTTGTATTATGAACGTACATGGCCACTGCATGCTTGATTCTCACTGGCCTTGAATGTGTAAATAAATGCTATTTCTTTCCACCTGCCTGGGCTCAAAATTTACCTCTGGTCTTTCTGGTCACCAGATCTAATATAACATGGATTAAAATGTTATTTGGGTATGGATAATATTAAAGTTGCCTTATGCTATTCTACTATATTGCTGGCTCTGGAATTGGGTTATCTTTTACCCTTTTACAGACCCAGGCGTGCTTTTAAAGTCCAGGTTCAAAACCTAAAGAGATTATTGACTTATCAGTTATTGGATATGGTTAAGATCTGTAAGATCTATAACAAAAAGTTAGCTTAAAACTACTAACTTGGGATTGAGAATTAAAAATCTATACTTAGATATTCTTAAACCACATGCCATGATTCTGTTTTGGGATATAAACAATACCTAGCCGGTTGCCTCTTAGCTATGGTTTAAAGAGATGGAACCATGGCTTCACGACCATCTTGACTAAGGGCAGCTGTGTGGTTGGCACACAGCTCTGTTATAGGTTGGAGAAAGCAAAAAGAAAGAAAGAAAGAAAGAAAGAGAGAGAGAGAGAGAGAGAGAGGGAGGGAGGGAGAGAGAGAGAGAGAGAGGAGGGGAAGGGAGGGGAGGGGAGGAGAGAAGGCATATGACTTCACTGCCAATTTGACTAAGGGCAACCACACGGTTTATATAATTTTTGTCCTATCTTTAAAACCATATTTTATAAAGATAGGATATAAAATAATACTTGTTTAATAAATACTAAAACTTCACCTCCATACAGCATGTACAAGAAAGTACCTTGCTGATAGCCAAACTTTATAATATAAAAATAACCCACTTGATATTAATTTTAAGACATTAAATTGTATATACTTTAAAGCTTGGTTTTGCCTTCTAAAATTTAAGGTTATGCCCTATGTTTTCACTCTTTAAGTGAGTACTTTATTTTGGTACTGCAAAAACACAATTGAGAGATTTTAAAATTCTATAAAAAATTTTTAGAGGTTTACAGCATTAAAAAGGTAAGAGAAGTTCCCAGTTTCTTTATGGATTATGTTTACGAATTTAAAAGTTTTATTTTAATATTAAGAGAGCTTCCATTTAAAATTGTTATTTTAAATCTAAACTTAATAGGGATAAAATATAAAGTCCTAGTCTTATGAAAGCTACTAAATTATTATAAACTATTAAATATAATTAAGAAATACAAATTAATAGTGAGTCACCTTATAAATGATCAAATTCTTTAATATGTTCAGAACTGTATTTATAGTCATGCTAAAAACCACAAGGAACTAAAAACAGACAAGGATTGTTTAACTCAGATATACTTTGTAGGTACTAGCCCTCAAACCTGTCCAAGATGTGCTGAATATGGCGTTTAAGATGTCTAAACTTACTATGTCAGATAGACTGCCAGATCCTGGCAGTGACCCCTAAGGTCGCCAAGAAGATAATGGGCATACGGATGAAGGACTCCACCTGGATTCTAAACACTTGGCAAGACTTCCCCAATGCTGGGTCCAGCCAGAACTGCGGACAAACAGGACACAGAAGAGTTGATTCCCCACTTTGCCTAGACAAGGTAAGGTCAGTGTCTCCCATGTTCCTCCTCCACAGAAAAGCCTCTCATCTTCTAAGCTTGATAGACAAAGACCACGTGGAAAGCATGAGAGCCTAGGAATGAATTATGGACTAGTCTCTGTCAGTTAATTGAGACATAGGCCGTTTGGATTATAATGTATCCTTCTCAGGTTTCTGATCACATTGACAGCTAAGCTAACTGTAGCTTTGTCAGCTAGGGAACGACAGGCAACTAATTCCTTCCCCCAGGGTAATCTACCACCATATTAGTTCATCAATTAATTAGTTAAAGCTACTAGGTCTCTTATTAAAAAAGGCAAAGAGGTTTGCCTTACTCACAGATTTCATGTTTAAGGATAAACAAGTTTTAGATGTAACTGTACACTAAAGAAACATGTTTTATAATTACTGCTCTCAATAATAACTATATTTCATGTCTTTGATAAATGATTAGATTTAAAAATTGTTCTAAAATATATAAAGGTTTGAGTATATAAAAATCTATAAATGTTTCCAATTTCTTTCCCCTTCTTATGCTGCTACTGCACTGAGATTTCAGAGGTTCAAGACTTGATAAAGCACTGACTGCTTACTACTCAGTCACAAGATCAGGATGTTAAATTTTCTGATTGTCTTCCAGATATAAAACTTCCAGATATAAAACCTTTCATCGGGCTAAAACTTCTCTGTCCAATTGATATACCTGGACAAAAAAAGTTCATGTTTTTTAACCCAAAACTATAATTTTTGCTCTGACTCAAAAGTCATGAGTCTATTCTTGCTGTCTTGCAGACACCTGTTAATTGCTTTTTCTAAAATATGGGTTTTAATACAATGGTAATACTAATATATCTCTGTTTGTAAATTAAATATTCATGTAAGCTTCAAGGAATCAGTGAAATTATAAGACTTAGATCCAGCTTCCACAGGTCAAACAGACTCCAGATAAGTACACCTGCCTGTTCCTGAAAATGGGATTCTCACTTCCTGGTCTTGGAATTCCTCCCCTTCCCCAGTTACTAGGAAAATTCTAGGCCTAGGCTATGTGTGTCTCACAGGTTTTTCCCTTGGCTTACCAACTCCACTCAGGGCTCACCTGTGGACTGACTGCTGAGCTCTGGACTTGCAGAAAGTTGAAGTGACAGATCATCCGCTCACCAGACATTTTGATAAATGCCCCACTGCCCAGCCTTTGAACAGCCTTTTAGCCTTTCTGGACCCTAACAACAATGCCCTAATGTTGGGTGGAAGTAGTTACAGATGAGAATACACCACTCTCTCCTCCAGCAGAGAGCAAGGTGCCCAAAGGAAAGACCAAGGGGAAGAAGGTGCCCTCTCCCCACACCATTGTCAAGAAACAGGAGGCCAAAAAGGTGGTCAATCCTTTGAGAAAAGGCATAAGAACATCAACGTTGGGCAGGACATCCAGCCCAAAAGAGATCTCACACGCTTCGTCAAATGGCCCAGCTACATCAGGCTGCAGTAGGGGTCATCCTCTAGGGGCTCAAAGCACCTCCTGCCATTAACCATTTCACCCAGGCCCTGGGCAGACAAACAGTGACTCAGCTGCTTAAGCTTGCCCACAACTACAGGCCAGAAACAAAGCAGGAGAAGAAGCAAAGGCTGCTGGCCCATGCTGAGAAGAAAACTGCTGGCAAAGGGGATGTCCCAACTAAGAGACCATCTGTCCTCCAAGTGGGGGTCAACACAGGCACCACCTTGGTGGAGAACAAGAAGGCTCAGCCAGTGGTGATTGGCCGTAGGTAGACCACATTAAGCTGATGGTTTTCCTGCCTGCCCTGAGTCAAAGGATGGGGGAGGCAGGAGAGGGGGGGTGCCCTACTGCATCATCAAGGGAAAGGCCAGACTGGAGCTCCTGGTCCACAGGAAAACATGCATCACTGTTACCTTCACACTGGTTAACTCGGAAGACAAGGGTGCTCTGGCTAAGCTGGTGGAAGCTGTTAAGACCAACTACCACAACAAATAAGATGTGATTTGACACCACTGAGGAGGCAAAGTCCTGAGTCAGAAGTCTGTGGCTCGCACTGCCAAGCTGAAAATGGCAATGGCCAAAGACCTTGCCACTAAAACTGGGTTAAATGTACACTAAGTTTTCTGTACATAAATATAATTACAAAATTAAAAAAAAAAGAAGAGAATACACCATCCATTGTCCCACCTAACAGGCTGAAATGCTATGTCATCAAAAGGAAACTCCCATGGCTATCTACAATACCAACTGATATACCAAAAAGGATCCAGATCTGTTAACTAACTAGACTCACTAACTAAAATAGTTCTACAATATAGGGCTTTTAAAAAATATCATTTCTATACAAACCATTCGGGATTATAATCTGGCTGTACTCAAAAACATTACAAAAAGGAGACCTGAAATAAAATAAATGACTAGTTCCCCATTCATTCCCAAGCTCCTTCTAGATAGTAACTCTGATGGTTATTAGATCCAAAAATAAAATGCTCATAGGGTCAAGGATGCCACCCAAGGAACAGGTCAGGTGGGGGATTTAATACCCAATATTAATTTGTAAGCCCCGTCTGCCCAGGAGCCCAGTAACTTCCTGGAATGCTGGGAGTTATAGTTCTGGGAAAACAACAAGGTCTCTTGGGAGAGTACAGTGTCCTATAGGTATGTCCTCATAAGCCCCTGCAACAAGTGACTTGAGGCTATCCTCAGATTGAAAATTCTGGGAAATGGTTCTGACCAAAGTCCATCTCTTAGTATTTAATATGTAATAATTGCTTTAAATTTGGACCAAAATGGTGAAACTGGTTTTTTCTGATGAGTCACAGGATTAACACATGCAAGGGTCTTTTCTGCATGCATTTGTGAGCCAAGTTCAGTCCATTTCAAACACTTACCTGTTCTATTAATTTGGCTCAAGTGTGTTTTCTCTTAGGAAAGGGTTTACCCTTCACTACTATAAAATAAATTAACCATTAAAACCTGTGGCATCTGACCCTCAGGAGCATATATATTCACAGCCTGGGCAAGGGGAGGGGGAGAAGTGTAGCAAAATACCTAGTTTTCAGAGAACAACGATCAAAAACCCCCTTCTGAATAGAACTTTGTCAATGTTGCTTGATAAAAATTAACTCAATGCTTATAGACTGGAAGCTTTGAGATTATCATGTGAAAAAGCATGACAGGAGAAAATACAAAAGCACAACATACAGAATGCATTAGCTGAGACGAAGTAGCCACACCACCACTTGGAGACTGAAAGACCTGTAAGCTGACAAATTTAAAAGGGAACAGAAGTGCATGCTGGTTCCAAATATTACCACTTCTCCAATATTCAAGACTGAAGCCACTGTGTTAATAAAGACTGTAGCAGGCACAGTCAAAACATCATTAATTTGGGGCTACAGAGCACATTATAGAACACAAGAGATTTAGAGCAGATTTATACTCCTAATTATGTTTTGTATTATCTAATCATCTCACAATACTTCCTAGACTCACAGTGAGGGTGACGCTGAATGCCTTCCCTTCCAGCCTGGATGAGACCTAACGCAGATGCACGTTTCACAAAAATTATCTTAAGGCATTGAGGTTTACACATCTACTGTAGAACTGAAAATTAGTCCTCTGAGTCACAGCAAAATGATCAAAAAAAAAAAAAAAGTTTTCTGGATGTCTCTCCCAGAGGAAGGAAAAGGGTAGGAAGCTCCTCTCTTCCAGTCTGCACATTGTCCTAGAATAGATGAAAGCATCTGCATCCCTTGTCACAGGGCGAGACCACCACATGGGAACTGGGGAAATCAGGGGATGAAATGACTATGCAGGTGCAGAGATAAGAATGATCTTCTCTAATCTCCTTGAAAGACAACTGATCATCTAAGCAAACTATCATTATACCATGCGCTTGTTGTGACAAGTTAACAAAAGCACACAGAAAAATTACATGCAAAATGCTTATAGTTAAGGCGGGGAAGGTGGAATACAGGAAAGGTGATGTGTGTGTTTTAAAGTAATCCCCCATACCACAATGAGTCATTCACAACTGGTTCCTTATAAAGTTTGAATGCAGAAATAAACATGCAAAAACGGGTAGGAACACAATCACAAGGTGAAGACACAAGAAACGTTAAACCATACCAAAAGCCTCTGATTAAAACAATGTAGCACATGCATAATCTGTGCCAATGGAAGAGAACAATCTAGAAACAGATCCATAGCAACCGATGATAAAGCTGTATCCCAAGTCACGGAGGCGAGGACAGCCTTTTTAATAAACAGAATTGTTAGAACTGGGTAGCAAGTAGGAAAAAAATATTAGATCCATTCTTTGCACTATACAGGAAAAGAACTCTGAATGCACTTAAAATCCAAATTTAAAATGTGAAATTCAACAAGTACTTGAAGAAAATATAAGCAAATTTCATTCTCTAATTTTTCATTTTATTGTTGCTATTCTGTATATTACTATTATTGGTTTCATTTATTTTGTTTCCTTTATAAATTCCTTTTAATATGAGTTTTGAAGTAGGCTTTTGAACTATGAGGAAAAGTCCAGACATACAAGCCAGGCACAGTGGTATATGTAAGTGGTAAATTCCAGAACTAAAGAAGCAGAGGTAAGAAAAGGAAGAATTCAGAGCCAGCTTAAACTACACAATTTGTTGTTTGCTTTTTGCTTTTAAGGACAGTTAAAATATTTGATCACTGTTTAAAGAAAAATTATTGCATATGCAAGGTCAAAAATTAAATTGGTAGAAAGATTTCTAAAATATATAGAGATGGGAGTAAATTGTCTTAGAATCCTAGGCCAGAAGCCCAACTCGGGGGACCTCACCAAGTCAGGTCTAGTCACTCAACTCAGAACCACAGGGAAAAGGCCTGGCGCTTTAATCAGCCTGGCTGTCCACTGTGTCCTCAGCCTCCTCACCCAGAGTACTGACATGAGCCTCAGGCTCACGGAGGGGAAGCAATGAAAGCAGAGGTCTGTCCAGAAGGAAGCATGCGAATTCTGCATTCTTGGCCACACTGCGATCTGGGTGGTACTGGGTGTATTTGGCACTTCTGTCAGAAGACCTTTATCCATCGGACCCTTTGTTTCTGGAATCCAAGCAGCAGAGAATGACGTAGAACACAGGAAACGGCCTCCACCTCGGCGTGTGGACAGAGGCCGAGCTTTCCCTTTGTTTCCCAAGTGAAAAAGACTCAGTCTGTGGCAGACTCGGAGTCCTTGTCTCACTAATGGCTTTAATACAGGGAAAAAAGAAAAAATTGAAAAGAAAATTCCCAAAATCTTAAAATGGCCTCTGAACTTTGAAAAGATGTTCAAACTGGTTAACGATATCAGAAATGGAAATCTGTCGGTAATGAGATGCCACTGTCTGGCAATCTTGATAGAAACTGGCAACAGCCTTGTTGGCAAGGTGATGAAAAAGCAGGCGCTCTTACTCACTCTGTAGAAATTTGGAACGGGCCAAGACTGTGCAGGAAAACTGACGAGATCTAAGGAAACTGAATGTTTCAAGGAGAAACTCTCCACCCGTGTGAAAATCCGTGTGCCCATCATTACTCATGCACTTAGAATCAAGAAAGTCCAAGAATGGCAATATGTCTGTGAGGAGAAGACAACTGGAGTGAACTAACTGTACACACACGGCACAGCGCTGCCACCAGTAAAGAGCAAAGAGCCTCAGAAGCAGCTGGGCAATGGCTCCTGCTAAGTGCAGCTACATGTACAAAATGCACAAGGGAAGGCTAGAGAGATGGCTCAGTGGATAAAAGGGCCTGATGCCCTTTCTGAACGCCCAAGTTCAATTCCTAGTCCCCATGTCAGACAGCTCACAATAATCTCTAACCCTCTCCTGGCCTGTGTAGGCAGCACTCACACTCAGGTACACACACTCACACACATATACATACAATTAAGAATAATTGTAGAAAAGGAGTACGTGTGTCTTTAAAGTTTTATTGAGATAACACATAGGATACATGATCAAGATCCCAATTAAAACTTCCTAGGGAAGTTTAAAGCTGTGAAATCATCCTTAAGGTTGTTGAACATTTTCATCATTCTGGAGAAAAACCCAGTACCCAGTTCAAGTCACTCTTCATCTGTATCCAATGGTAGACCCTGGTAACTGTGGATTTATTTTCCATCGCACTGATGCTTACCTATCATGGACATTTCGTTAGGTCATGAGAAAGCAGAAGCATATGCACGTGAATCTTTATAAAATAAACCTACATAGTGGTTCACAACCACGTGTAATTTCAATTCCAGGGAATTTGAAATCTTCTTCTGGCTTCTGTGGGAACCCCATACATATGATTCACAGGCATACATATAAAATAAATTAAATTAAACCTCTTTAAGAAATTTTAAGGGCCAAGAAGCCAGAGAATTTGATCCCCAGATCCTATATAATAAAGCTGGGCATAGTAGTGCACACTTGTCATCCCTGCACTGGGGAGGCAGAGACAGGTGGAAACCTGGAAAACTTGGTGGTCAGTCAGTCTAGCCTATTTAGTGTGGTTCCAGGCCAGTGAGAGACCCTGTTTCAAAGTTAAAAAGGTGGACAGACCTAAGGAATTGACATCCAAGATCTACCTCTACCTCCTTTATTCACATGCATGATGTGCACACATATCTGTACCCACACATGTTCTTGTGCGCAAACACACATAAACTAATATTTGTAAGTCTGTTTACTCCTACTTATAAATTTAAGCTGCTAATATAAATCTAGTAAATCCTTTTCTAAATCTTGCTAATGAGTTAGATGATGTAAGCTGAAGTAAAAGATGATGTTGTGGAAGGTAAGGACACATGTTACAGCTTCCGAGACCTAAGTTACAGTACCATTTTATAAGATGTTTTCTTCTAAATTATGTGCTTCTGACTAAAAAGAAATTCTTCAATGTGGTCAAAGCTAGTCTACTTTTTTAAACAGAGGTTAATGCTGCTGACTTCCTCTCCTCCGACATGTGAAATACCCTTTGCCTACTGGTTTATGCCTGTAAGGGGATCCTTGTTAGTACCTTGTTTACATAATAAATCCTACACGATGCTCCAATTTTAAATATTGTCTACAAATAAGGTGATTCTAACTAGACAAATCTGATGTCCTTCAAATTGTACCCATGCAACTTATGGATGAATCAGATTCATCCAAGTGATGAACATACAGCCAATACCATAAACCACAGGACCATAAAAATGATGCAGAGAGCAGATGTAAAAGGAAGGTCCATAGTTCCTGGATCCTGATCTAACCACCATGCCTTCTCTGCCTGCTGCTATGTCTTCCCCACCTTGAAGGAATGAATCCCTATGGAATAAGTCAAAACAAGCCCTAGCTCCCTAAAGTTGCTCTGTTGTATTACCTTATCTCAAGAGCAACAAAGTAACTAAGAAATACCCTGACATTGACATCTGGCTTCTACATACAATGCATGCATGTTCAGGTCATCTGCATGCACATGAACATACACACAAGCACACGACACCAAGTAAACCAAGACGTTAAATAAATAAGATGGAGAGAATGGGATTCTTGCCAGCCACATGCACACATGTGAGGCACAAATACTAATACACACACACACACACACACACACACACACACACAATGAATACAGAAAATATAAGCCAGGTATAGCGATGAATTCCTGTGACCACAACACTTGAAAGATATAGAGAGGAAGGTCAAGAGTTCAAGGTCATCCAAGGTTACAATGAGAGAGTTTGAGGTTAACACAAGCTAAGAGATGCTGCCAGAAAAAAAAAATAGAAAAAGTCAATAAATATTTTTACAGAAAGTTTAATCTAGAAATATATTATTAAAATTATTCCCCTTAAAGACTTTATCGACTCATATGGCCATTAACCACGTGATGAGAACAGCATCTTAAATGCACATCAGTACTGAACTATCTTCCAATTGTATTTGTTGATTTAATAGGAGATGGTATTTTACCTATAACTACTTCCTTGACAAGTCTGTGCAAATTCACTCTTACTAACTAAGAAGCCATCTCTATTCCTAATAGTCACAATGTTAAATCTGGCTCTGAAGAGAATAATCAGAAAATTCTAATTTCATTAGCTAAAAATAGCACAGCACCCCTCCTTTTGTGGTCACCTTTTTTTCTACAACTAGAAGTTTTCTTTTTCTTTCTATTTCTTTTGGGCGGCGCAGAAGGGTCATCACAGGGTTTTCTCTGTGTAGCCCCAACTGTCCTGAAACTCACTCTGTACACCAGCTTGGCGTCAAACTCAGAGATCTCCCTGCCTCTACCTCCTGAGTGCTAGGACTAAAGGTGTACACCACTAACACCTAGCTAGAGTTCTTCAAAGAGTGTTAATAAGTAAATCAAGGAGTGTGAATGATATTCTAATCAAACTTTATTTACAAAGGCTGGATTTGAGCCAGATTTGGACCCCACAACATAGCTTGTCCACCATGTTGTAGAAAACCCCCCTTTCTATCTACTATTTATAGAATCCATCCCTAAAGCATATGTGGTCCTCAAGAAATGGATAAAATCTGGCCATCCTTAAATAAATAAAAAGGTGTACAGTGGTATATGACAGCATCTGGAGAACATTAACAAGTGCAAATAAATGTCAGATATAAACAAGTGGAAAGGAGACAAGGAGCCCTTCAAAGTTAGAGAAGCCAAGTACCCAACACTAGAGTCAGGAGTCCACCTGCCGTCCTGTCAGAATCATACTCAGGAAACAGGTTTCATGCTAATTACATTTAAGCAGATCTGCTTCTCCTGGAACCTTTAGACCATTCTTACTGAATGTAGAAGACAATGTATTTGGACATTTTGCAATTATGCATGCACATCGGATTGAGTTCAGTAAGGCAGAAACCACACACATAGCCATAACAGTCAACACAAGAGTATTAAACAACAGCAGCTCGAGCTAGAATAACAAAGCAGAATAGAGAGTAACAGTGTGAAACTTCAGGTGTAAGACTACAGCTGTGAGAGAGACTACAGCTGTGAGAGAGACTACAGCTGTGAGAGAGACTACAGCTGTGAGAGAGACTACAGCTGTGAGACAGTAGTGTAAAAACAGTGGGAAGAGAGAGAATGAACAGTAAAGACACAGAAAAATCTTAAAGTTAGGATTATAGTCTGCCAAGAGGTCTAAAAGGAACTCAAGATGGGTGGGGAAATGTAGTTAAGAGTATCGAATCTACATGGGGATGAGCAAGGTCATTGTCAGGACTTAGAACCTGTACATAATCCCAAGCAGTGCAGAGAAGCTGTGAGATTTAATACAACTCTCTACCATGGCACTGACCAGAAGACACCCCAACAATGATAGTCATATTATACAACTGCATTGCATGGTAAGCATTAACAAGTGCAAATAAATGTCAGAAAAGGACAAGCGGAAAGAGGGAGAGAGGGACGTGCTTCCAAGTTAGAGAAGCCAAGTACCCAATACCAGAGTCAGGAGCCCACCTGGACCCAGTCAGCAGTTTGGTGGGTATCTTGAGAATCTCTCAATATCCAAATGAAGGTATTCAAACATGTCCACATATATCAAACCATATCTCAAACTAAATCAGTTTTAAATGTTCCACTATGATTTGTCTTGTTCTATTTTATTAAATATCTTCATGAATTTTTTCAATGTAATTTGAAGTATTAAAAATTTTCAGATCTAAGCATTCAGAACACATTACTGTTTTTCTTCCAGAATATTTTATATTGTTATAGACACATAATTATTAGCATTGTTTAAATGGATTAGAGAATATCCTTGAGAAAATGTGGTTCCTGCTATAAATTAAACAAAACAGATATATAACTTGTGTTTTTAGATTGCAATACAAATTATGACTGTAGAAAGATGTTCTAGAATTCATTTTGCCTTATTTGCAAATATCCTAACATTGTAAAAATTTACTTTAAAAATAATCATTCATATCGAAATTAGGATAGAAATTGGGTCCTCACTAAACTCAGAACATTGCCCTCTTGTCCTGTGTGTTCCTCAGTGGCATGACAAGACAATTATCAGAAAAAAGTCCCACTGTATCTTAAACCTAACATGATTTTCAAAAAAAAAATCGTAGGAATGCACCTACCAGTTGATGGAGAGAAAGCCACCTCAGATTTCCCCATTAAACTCCTCTTCACCAAGTGAAAACCAGGACAACTTGTCTCATTTCAACAGGAGTGAGGTAAAATGGGCAATCAAGAAAGAAACTTTCTGGTTGAAGATTTAGTAAGGACACTTCAGTAAAAGAAGAAAGGGGAAGATGGGCTTGCTCACTCCCGAGGCACCCTCCTGTTCTGTGACTGAAGAAGCACTGTAGAAATACGGGCTCTGAGGGGTCAAAGGCTTTCACCATGGGCTGTGGGTTAATGGCTGTTAACTGTGCAAGATTTGTGAAAGTAATCCCTGAACGTATGCATGGGTGAGGGTGGATAATATTAGAGACTAAGACTGGAGCGAATGAGGTGATAATTTAAGAGACTTATTTATCCACCAAAGTGCAACAGTAAGGTTAATTACATGTTAAGTCTCTTTTTATATTGAGAAGAAGAATTTCAAATCATGGCTAGAAGTCAATCCTAAATTTAATAGAGACACAAAGCTTTAATCATATTTTATATACCTTAAAGACAAAATCCCATATCCCTATTTTAGAGACTGTTCTAAAATTATTCAGAAATCATTGTGTTTTCTCAATCCATCTCTGTATTACTTAATTTACTTTCTCTTCATTATTCTTATTCAGTAAATGAAAATATCAATTAATATTCTTTTAGCAAATCTATGCATGATATTTTTCCAAGATGTTTTCATCTGTGTTGTCAGTTCAAGCATGGCCTTTCATGTGAGGAAGGGACACTCCTGCATCATCTGTATGCACCAGGAAAGCATCTGACTACAGTAGTAACAATGGAAGAGGAAGGAGGCGCCTCCCAGAGTGTGGAAGACACAGCACAATTAAGTGCTTACTGTCCCTGTGGTCTAACCGTCTTTGCTTGTGTTTTCTTAGGAATCCTAATTAGCACTTCTTTCATTTTAGCTTCTTTTCTTAGACTCCCCTCCATCCCAGTTTTCACAGATTTCCTAAGATGGGAAAGCAAAACTATCCCAGAGGTAGTACTGAAATACTACTAAAGAGCTCACAGTCTAGAAGAAAGAATCATCAGCCAGGCAGATAATACTGACCTCAAGAAACTCAAAGATGGGGCTGGAGAGTTAGCTCAGTGCCTAAAAGCACTTGCTGCTTTCCCAAAGGGCCCAGGCTTGGTTCCCAACACCCACATGGTGGCTCACAGTCATCCATAACTCTACTTCCAGGGTACTGTACCCCTCGCCTAACCTTCATGTGCCTAAGGCATGCACATGGTACACAAACATACATGTAAAAAAGCATATATATATATATATATATATAATCTAACATCATATAAAATGCTTTAAAAAGTACTAATACAGTTATATCCATTATTTTCCACATATAAAAATGTATTTACTCATTCATTTATTGGTGGATGGTTTGACAGGGTCTTGCCATGGTAGCGCAGGCTAGCCTAGTACTATGTTCCAGAGACCTTGCAATCCTGCTTCACCTCTCAGATGCTGGGCCTATAGCTGTAGACCACTTCACCTGGCTTGGTGAGGTTTTAGGAGCATAGAATTGGAGAGCAGGCCCTTGACTCGGAATAATGAATTACAGCCAGCGCATGAAGTACACATGTTTTAGTGCTGGTTTGCTCTGGCACCTCCTTTCCAAACACATCCCCTTGTGCCCAGCCTTTATGTTGACTTGTAGTTACCAAGGTATAGCAATGTTCAACTCACACCCAAGGAAGTCTACACTGTCAGTATGTTAATTCCATGTTTTGAAAGAGTGTCTATACTTCCAACCGACCGAACAGGGGTTAACTTCTGGCCAAGATGAAACAAAAAGGTGCTTGGTAGGACCAGAGCTGGTGCCAGCCTCAGATTTCCCAAGCGAAGCAGGTGGGCTTCATAAGCTGCTAAATTCACAGATGCTCCAAGGAGCCATCAGATTTTAACCACTTAAACAAACCATGAAAGTAAGCTGAAATTCTCTGCCACCATTATGAAATTAGAATCGCTTTCAGCAACCAACCTAAATTTGCACATAAAATGAAAAAAAGTAATTACTCTGACTAATTACTCTTTACTACCCTTTTCAAAGATAGATCAAAACATCCTTTAATAAATGTCAATTTAATTTTACTGCTGCAGATTAGCAGCAGGTGATAAATGGGAAACGCAATGTCCTTAAATACACAGTGAAGCAGATCAGCTAAGAAGGGAAATTAATTCAGAACAAATAGAAGCATAAGGTATTGTGAGCAACTGAGAAAATTAACAAAGCATCTATGATACCAAATTAATGAAGAGCAAAGATGGCCAGTTACTCATGGCTGAAGAGCAGGGAGTTCTGCCTACAGAGAAGAAGCCAGTCCTTTCCTCGCAAGCCTTGAAGATTAGTCCTCTACTGAGGCATACCAAAGAAGCCTCCAAAATGCCCCAGTGTCTGGAACAGAACAGAAAACGGCTCTAACATGGCACAGGAAGTGTCCAAAACTTTCGGAAGGCGTTCAACAAATATCGTCAAAACATTCTATGAATCATTTGCATCCTTCTCTGGTTTGTCCCTGGATTGAAAAGACTTTATTGGTAGAACAATAACCTGGTTCATACAGTGTCTTGAAATCTAGATGTCCAAGAGAAGAAGTGTTGTTCTGAGTCCATCTGTGACAATAGGGATAATATGATTAAAGGATATTCCATATATGTGAAAATGTCACAATGAAACCCATTCTTCTATGCAACATAGGCTGTGATGAAAACTACTTCAGTGATTCTTCAGACTTACTGACTGAATGCTAATTTTAAGTCTAATTTAAACAAAATGGGAACAATGTAACAATGCAGCATTCTGAAAATAGCTCATATTCTAAGAGACTGAAACTCTACTGGACCTTACAGCTCGAGTTAATAATACACATTAACATCACTTAAGCCTGCTATTCCATGTGTACTCAGAGTGTTCGTTTAACCTGCCTTTAAGAGAACAATGTAACGGACAAGCTTACTTGCCTTGGATTTCCCATGTAATCAGCATTTACAACCTAAGCTAATGCATAGCTTCAATCTTAAATTATGTATTCTTCTATGTCTCAGATAGACACAGATAATGCATATGAATTCACTGCTGAAAGCAGCAAATACAGAAATTGGAAGCAACTTTCTAAAATCTACCAGAAAGGCTGAAAAGCAACCGTTTATGGATACTGATTGGTAAACAATGTTGTTTCTTATCTGGCTAAGTAGGGATCAGCTGGAGTCAGAGACTAATCCCTTTTGACTCTTAAAAAGATTTCTTTCTGTAAGGTATCCCATTCCTTCACCATGTGATGCTTTCTGTGCTGTTCAGGAAATACAAAGTAAAACCTTTTGGGAGGGACAGACAGTCACAGCACTTAATGGACACACACAGACAGAAACAGATAGCCACACACAGGGACAAATAGATTTACAAGATAGCCTTCAGGGAGGCACAGATTCAGACCCATGCCAGACAGACAGACAGACAGACAGAGATGGAAGACACAGAGCATGAAGTAAAGAATTCAAATATGGACTCACTCTCGGTTAAACAACCCCAAGGGGACATGCTCTTCTTTCCTTAATGCAACACCAATGCACTATCAGTGCCCCAAGTTAATCACTAATGCTAGATAGGAAGACACTCTCTGAAGAAATGTAAGTGTGAATAAAATGTGCATAAACTGTCTACAACTCCTGAGGCCACATGGTAGCTATGGCCCACTTGGTATGAGATACTATTAGAAGAGCTGCTCTGTGCTCCCAAGTAAGACAATCATGTTAAATATGGATCAAATTGAAGACAATGTTATAATTCCACAACTCCTGAGGGCTGACTGCTTGGGAAACCTTTGTTTCATAACACAGAAACCTCTAACTCTTTAGAAAAATCAAGTTTCTATCATGATCCAAAGATGAGTCATGAACAGTTATCCTCTTAGGAAAGTGGTTGTCTGGAACGTAAATAAGAAGCCCACATCCGGGACCCTCTGTGTGGACTGACTCGGCAGTTATTTCAAACCAGCACATCACACTCAAATTAAGGAATGTTGAAGATTTTCACTAAACTCTCTAAACCAAACAATGACCCAAGAGAGACAAGTCATTAATTTTTAATTATTTTACTCCATTTTTCTTAATAAAGAGCTTGTTCATTAGAATTAAAGTAAACAAAGTAAAACCCAATTGATCAAAAAGACACCTGTCTTGTAGTAGAAGTACAACCAATTTGTAACAAGATTTCATCACGATAGAAATAATTCCCATGGCAAAAGAGAGATCAGAAAAGAATAAACCATCAAGTCATCAAGTCTTCACACTCATTTAGGAAGTGATTTTTGAGATGGGATTGATCTCTAGGGCACTAAATGACAGGATGAAGTATATTACCCAGGATCCCGCAGGGTGAGTTTCAACAGATTGCTCACAGGGAAAGATAAGCAAGGTGGAGATCACTAACCACTGAGAGTAGCACAGGAGATATCTCTCTCTCTCTCTCTCTCTCTCTCTCTCTCTCTCTCTCTCTCTCTCTCTCTCTCTCTCTCTCTCTCCCCCCTCCCAAAACTACCAACATAAAAGTGCAAAATCTGATCTAGTGTGTATATGTGTGTGTGTCCGAATAGTATATACTATAAATTATAATACATTCATGGTTTACAAATTCCTAGCAACTATAAACAAATTAACACAAAATTTGGAGCCTCTACTTCTGCCACTGGGCACTCATGCTGAAAAGCCACTCATTTCTCTTGTCATTTCTACATGTTCCCAGGACAGCTTTATATACATCTATATTACTATGTACACATGTGAAAAACATAAGTTATAACAGGAATAAGATACAAATTTCAGAAAAAATGAAAATGTTCTATATGAGTGAAGGGCATCTTTAAATTATAGATGTTGATACAGTGGTGGATTGCTCAATCAATACAATAGGTATCACCATTTTGAAAAGACATAATATAAAATAACTACCAAAACTACAGTATACAATAATGTACTATTGATTAATTTCATCAACCTTTTGTCCCTGGTATACAGAGAAAGAGTATATGTATAAACGGTCTCTTCTACGTGATCCTTATTCAAAACATTCTGAAGCCATTGGCTCAAGCACTATCTTTACAAAGCATAACAAGACTGGTAAGAGCATACCCAAGGGGAAGGAAGGCCAAAAGAGCCAGCTGCTCACAGTGCTATACTGCTCTAGAGTCCCATAGACCCACCGAGTGGGAGCCATGGCAAAGACAGCCTCTCAAACCATAAACACGACTGTGATGCTGAGAACAGACAGGGCTAGACCTGAGTGGAGTACAGAGATGCAGACAAATGAATGTGACAATGTAGCCTGGGCTCTATGGCTTCTGTTTCACCCCACAAGAGCACTCTTAACTGAATAAGGCTCAGAAAAGTAAACTGGGCCTGGCCTCTAACTGGCAAGCTAGACTTTCCAGAGCTTGACTCTTCCTTATTCCTCCTGCAATGGAGACTACTCTCAGGCCTGTAAAAGCCAGGTTAGAGAAGTAGCCTCACCCTAGACAAGGCCATACCACAGCTATATGATGGACAACACCAAAATCCTCTATGTGTTGATAATATTTAAAAGACAGGGAGCTGCAGCAGAGGAAGCCAGTTTTTTGTCACAGGGACACAAAGAACATCCTGTCTATATCCAACAAATGGCTATAAACCTGGCAATTCTGATATGCAGAATAGAAAATAATGTTTTTCCAACTGCAGGGTTCAAGCTGTTACACTGCCTATTTTTTCCTGCTGAAGTCTCCCCGCTCCCCAGCTATCTTTACAATGCTAATGAGGTGTTGCTGGCGACTCATTCACTCTTTAGCACTGCTACACCACACATTAACCCTGCTTATGATCACGGTCTCAGTGATCTACCTTAAAAAAAAAAGCAAAACATGAAAACTCAAAAAGAAGTTAACAACAACATCACATAAAAGTAAACACAACCTCTTATGGAGTCTGAGACTCCCATGAGTCTGTGAGATTTCCCATGAAAAATGAGAAATCTTTATTCCACACAAGTAAATGGCTATGCCTTCAAAACAACTCCTAAAATGCAACCCCTGCTAAGACACAAGAGAAGAGTCCTCTCATCTGAGAACAGACCGCATGCAACGATTATATAACTTGCCCATCCCCCTACAATGACAGAAAACTCTAAAAGTTGAGCAGTAGCAAAGGTTTTGTTCCAACTGTTACTTTGTATTAAATCACTAACTCTACTGATAAGTGATTTCCATTTGCAATGACAGTTCATATCCTAAATTATGAAGATAAAGTCTTAGTAGATTTCACCTTCAAACATGCTTAAAATTAGAAATCAACATCAGCCAAAAGAATAAACACATCGAGGTGAAGGATGAGTTTGAGGACAGGGATTTTCCTCATGAAAGGCATCCCTGTGTTCTCACTGCTGACATTTAATCCCTTAACACAAATGCTTAAGGAACTAAGACGGCAGACAGAAGCCTAGTCAGGGCTGCTGCTCCCTCCTGCAACTGCAGTTCTGAGCCAATCCTGGCAGGCTCTCTGTAAGTGGCCTCCCTCAGGAGCACACTGAGAGCCTCACTGAGAAGGAGGTAGATACCTCTTCACTGGGGAAACAATACACTATAGCAACAGCCTGAAAGCAGTGTTCTTGGTTGGTATCTGGTCATGGTCTCTCAGAAAAGTAACTTAGTCAACAGAACACAGTTCCTGCGTCAAGCAGAAATTGCTCGACTTTCCAGGGCCACGGCCTTGAGGGAGTCAACACCTTCATTCTAAACCTGCTTCCTCTGTGGTGAAAGGAAAATGAGAAACATCACTTCACAGGCTCAGGGATGCACTGCCTGGTGTACAACAGGCCTTAAATACTAATTACTTTGAAAATAATTTTGTGCACTTCAAGACCTAGGATATATTTCTGAATTTTGCTTGTTCATATGCGGAAGAGGCAAGTAAAACAGATTATTGCTAAGGCCTACTGCCAAGGAAGGTGAGGCAAGGTGCCAGTTCCATGGTCCTCCCATGCAGACACCATTCCGATGGCTTCATTTTCTATTTAAATCACATATACACAAACTGACAGTCTTGAGCACTTAGTTGAAGAATGCTATATTGTATATGGCACAAAAATAACTTAATGCTTCAGTCCTTTTTAGAAGGGTGAACAAAAATATTCATAGGAGGAAATACGGAGACAAAGTTTGGAGCAGAGACTGAAAGAAAGGCCATCCAGAGCCTGCCCCACCTGGGGATCCAGCCCATATACATACAGCCACCAAACCCAGACAATATTGCTGATGCCAAGAAGTGCATGCTGACAGGAGCCTGATATAGCTGTCTCCTGAGAGGCTCTGCCAGAACATGACAAATACAGAGGCAAATGCTAGCAGCAAACCATTGAACTGAGAACTGGGTCCCCATTGGAGGAGTTAAAGAAAAGATTGAAGGAGCTGAAGGAGTTTACAGCCCCATAAGAACAACAATGCTGACCAACCAGAGCTCCCAGAAACTAAACCACTATCCAAAGGGTACACATGGACAGACCCATGGCTCCAGCTGCATATGTAGCAGTGGATGGCCTTGTTGGGCACCAATAGGAAGAGAAGCCCTTGGTCCTGCCAAGGCTGGACCCCCCAGTGTAGGGGAATGTCAGGGCAGGAGGCAGAAAGGGGTGGGTGGGTGGGAGGAGGAACACCCTCATAGAAGAGGGAGGGAGGATGAGATAGGGGGTTTATGGAGGGGAAACTGGGAAAGGGGATAATATTTGAAATGTAAATAAATACAAAAAAATCCAATGGGAAAAAAATAAAAAACAAGATATGGAGTGGCTGAGGGACCAATCTTGTTTCAAGGATTCTATCACACAAAAATGCAGACACAAGCAGATAAAGCTGTGTGCACACATATTCACAGCCATCAAGACAGTAAATACACTGGAGGATTTCTATATCATGGTACATTTGAAGGAGGTATTCTGTGTGGGGGAAGAAAGGCTAAAATCAACCACGATAAAATTGAAAAATATAAATTGGGAGTTTTGCCATCACAGCTGTTAAGACTATTTAAAATAATTAAATTCTCCTGCTGTATCTCCCATCTATAAAATTCTTATGCTTTGGTCCAAAGCAAGAAGGTAACCATATGCAACCCAACAAGACAACCTTCGGTTACTGTGCTGGTGCCTTGATTTTAGACCTCTTGTCTTCTAAACCTGTGAAAAATTAATTTATGTTATTTAAGATACTCAGTATTTGTTATGACAGCCTGATCAAACAATTTCATTAAGGAAAGAGGAGGAAAGAAGAGAGGAGGGATGGGGCAAAGCTAGATCACAGTTGTAATAGACAACAAAAGCAATAGTGCCACAGGTCCTGTGCCAAGGTAACAGAAACAAAAAGTATTAAGATCAGAAACCCGTAGCAGGGTCAGATTACCTGCAGAGAGGCTCTAAGGAGTTCAACATGAGACCTAAAGCCATATGCCATATGCACAACAGCCCAAAGGTCTCTGCTGACAGATGAATGACAAAATGTAATATATACAAACAATGTTATACTACTCTGTCTCAAAACGGAAATCCTGTTATATACTCCACCATGGATGAACCTTGAGAGTATCATAACAAATTAAATGTCATATACAAAAACAATGCTGTTTGAGTCTACTTAAATGGGTTATCTAAAGTAATCAAATACAAGAAAACAGAAAATGGAATGAACAAGAACTCAAAAAAAGGGAAAGTGGAGTTGTTCAATGGCTACAGTTCTAGATTTTAAAGATGAAATACAACTGAACCACATACTTAAAAATAACCTGGCATGTTGCATGTATGTTTTTAATGATAAATAAAACATTTTAATTACTTTGTTTGTCCTAAATCTTCAACTAATAATTGATATATACAACAAGAACAAGAGACTACTGTATAGAGTTGACTTGGACTCTGGCTCACTAGACAGAAAAACAAGGGCAAGATCCCTGTACCAGAGGGGCCCAGGAGGACCCTCAGCTCCCAGTTCAGTGCTGGCAGCCTATGCAGTGAACTACACACTTTGGCACTATTGTCCATTCCCTCCTAAACTGTGAGACAAAGTTCCCATAAGAAAAAGCACAAAGATAGCATTGGCCAATTGCTGCAAGCACCCAAATGAAAGTTGTTTAGTGAGAAGAAAAAAATGACAGAAATGCTTTCCATGCAGATGTGTGAGAATATTTACAGCACATATTAGCCTGGTACAGCAGGTGACAATCTCCACAGCAGCAATAAAGAGAAGCTGTCCCGCGAAACAGAAGTATGAAACAGAAAATCCATGGGTGAGGTAATTAGAAGAAATTTGTTATTAGAAAATTCAAAATTTTACTCATCAGACCAGACAAATTGAGTCCTGAGCAGTATCTGTGAACAGAGCATGTGGGGCTATTCTCCAAAGAGCAGGGCTCACGTATACTTCAATGCCAATTTTACTATAACTCTTAGTATTCTGTCTCTGGGTGCAACCACGAGAGACCTTCCACAAGAACAAGCTGCTATCCTGAGTAACGGTGCATCCACCATCTATGTTGCCACAGACACAGTTTCACCTCCCAGGAATCTGATAAAGCAGGCATTATGGGGAAAGCTGTCTGCATCCTCAGGGTCTCATGCGAGGCCCTCATCATTCCTGGCTTATTGCACAAGCTTCGTCCCTGGCTCCCTTGCTGCCTGCCGACCTGCGTGTCTCAGTCTCATCGTCATCTACAATGGCTCTTTACTGCTTCACAGCTTCAATAGCCACAAAGCAGGCACAGCACAAGAGGCGCTTTATGATCTCGTCCCTCCATCACACTGCCCTGCAAACTTTGTTTTTAAATGATTTCAATCAAACAGAGGTCTTACACCAATAGAAAGAACTCCTGAGCCTTTTCACCCAAATCTATCATTTTTCCAATCTTTAATTTTTTTAATTTTACATTGTATTTGGGCAAGCATGGGGATTGTGGCCACTTTGTAACAGCACCCATGTGAGAGTCAGAGAACAGTTTGTCAGAGCTAGTTCTCCCTACCGCCATGTGACCAAACTCAAACATCATGCTTGGCAGTATGCGCCTTCACCCACTGAGCCACTCACTGGCCCCAAACCCATCATTCATTGAAAGCACGAGTTCTGTGTTTCATTCGTAGTTTTTGACACATATTAGTATTCAGTGACTCCAAAGAAGTGGATGAATGAGAATAAAGACTTCTGTTTAAAATGAGTGGATGGAATTCAAACAGAACTCATACCTCCTAAATCCTTAAATGACATTAAAGACATTTCATTTATATTCTGAGACAAGGTTTCTCACTATAATCCAGGCTGGCCTGGAGACCATTATGTAATATAGGCTAACCTCAAACTCAAAATACTCCCTAGTCTCCTAATGTTGGGATTACAGGTATCTGCCATGTTGCTGAGCTAAGATACACTTTTAAAGCAGATAAGGACAGTAAGAAATGATAACAGTAGTCAAGCATGGGAAGGAAAATGACCTGACATCAATTCTGGTGATACAGGCATCCAGAACAGCCTACAGGCAAAGCTTAGGATCAGGAGACACAGGTATCCCCAATGTGTGGGGACAAGTTGGGCTGAAAAGAAAGATGTTGACTGCAAACCTTAGTAAGATCAGTTAGACACCCCACCCCTCCCTACCTATGGTGGCTACCTTCCTGTTTCAACACATACCCCTTCCCAACACCAGTAAAACATACTTTCTAGAAAAATCCCATCAACTGATAGTCTATAAGTAACTCTGGGTTTGAGGATCTGTCCCAGACACCCAGGTTTCTTCAGGGAACAAAGATAGGTCTTCCCCTATGGGATCCATAGGCTTTGATGTGGTGAAAACACTGGTTCTGGAGAACAGGCTAGGGGTAGACAGTGAGCTACAGCTGCTTCAGAGTACAGAGATAAAAGGAAGAAGACAGCCTCGAGTGCTCCCAGGGTAAGAGCAGTCCAAACAGAGGCTACCATGGTACAGATCCCAAGTACACTTGTCTCATTGGGAAGCAGCAAAGTTGCTGGGGTGGGAAGAAAGTGGGGGCAACTGGGAGATCCATGTGTGTGAGGCCAGGTAACAGAAGTAGCTACCTGATCACGTGTCTATGCTACAAACTACAAACTTCTAGCTGGTGCCTAACTCCTACCAGAGCTTCTGACCCAACTATACGGTGCTAAGCCTTGGGTCTCCATGGCTGTATGCTCTACACAAGTCTCTGTGTAGGCAGTTTGGCTGCTAGCATGTGCTTCCACCCGGAGGTAGCAGAGTCCTGAACAGTGACTAGGGGATTGGAAGAGAGAGCTTTGAAGGAAATACTGGAACCCTGCCCCTTTTCCCTTTTTTTCCTCCCCCTCTCTTCTTCCTTTCTCTCCCCTGCCTCCCTCTCTCAGCACCCTAGGCACCATGAGGGGAGCATCTCCTTCACAGCATGCTAGCATGGCATGATATATTTATCTTACCATACTTTCCAGAATAACTAGGCTAAAACCTTGGAAACCATGAGGCAAAATAAATTTTTCCCTTTTAAGTCAATTTGTCTCAGGTATTTATCACAGCAACAAAAAGCTGACTAACACATATAACGTAAGCCTGGTTATCAATACTTTCAGAACCTCCCCAAGTCTAAAAAGGAGAGAACCACAGAGCATAACACGGGCCTAAGTCACCCCCGGTACAACATACGGAAGAGCAGGGTCTCCACTAACAGGGAAGTAAAAGATGGCAAGCTCCAGAGGAAGAGCGTGCGGCCTCTCCAGACTCTTTCTCAACCACCTCCAAGATATGACTGGCATGCGGCCTCCATTGCCTCAGCCAGCAACTGAAAGGGGCAAAAATATGAAGTGGAAATTTCTGGTTGTGTCATGTGATGCAGACACGTGATGTTTGGAGAGAGTATAAGTAGGACTCAATGGACAGTGACTGGGTGCTTGCATAGCTGGCTTTGCAATGCTTGGTTGGTCTCACACATTCGCTGATCTTCACTCAGTTGAGAGAGGCAGAGCAGAGAACTGGCATTGCAGCTGGTCCTGGTTGCTCCCGCTGACTCGTGCCCACTCGTACCCACTTGTACCCATTTTGCGGAGGCCTGGCAGTTTCTGCTGGATCCTGCCACCATTGCTGATTCATGTTTGGTGACACTTTTGAACTGAACTGCTGGTATCCTGACAACAGAGATTAGAATCACCCCACAAAGAATACTTCTAAACAGGTCCACTCCCCTTGTCCTACTTACCATCTTTTCTCCCCTGCCTTTGGACAGTGGACTAGAAGAAGACTCAAAGCATTTGAGAACCCCTATTAAAGTACATTTTTAAAAATCTAAGCCTACAAAAAAAGGGTCACGCTTCCAGAACAGCTGTAGAGCACCAGCAGCTGAGATGCTCCTCAGGCCTTAATTTCCTAAAAGCTAAGGAGTGAATCCCAACAAATGGAACAGAAGAGATGAACACTTCCATTGAAAGATTAAAAGAAAAGCACAAGAAAGAGAAAATTCTATAATACAAGTAAAGAAGCAGTTGGTGGAATATAATCACAGATGCCCTTGAGAAGTCATATAGAACAAAAGCAACAGCTATACCATGTCTGTGATGGAAGCTACTGCAGCAAGGAGATTTAGGGAGCAGAGAATGCGTGAATAATTTCACTGCTTTAAAGGTTCCATTATTAAAACTGGCAAAAAAATAAATCATTTTTGTGGTTGAGAATAAAGTACACATTTCTTTAAACTATACCCCAGTGAAAAATCTACTGAAGCTAAATGGAAACAGCTCCAGTATACAGGTAACTAGGTGTCAATGTAAGTGACTACCTCATATTTAACGTGTGTGTAAGACTGAAGTATAAGAATATAGGATGTTATTTTCTTTTATAGTGCACCCAGGCTCACCTCAAATTCACAACCCTCCCGCCCTCTGAAGTGCAGAGATGACATATACATTTCACCACACTCTGATTTAATCATTTTCTCACTCCTGGTGATTCTTCTTTCTACTGTTATTGTTATTATTACTCTGTGTGTGTGTGTGTGTGTGTGTGTGTGTGTGTGTGTGTGTGTGTGTGTGTGTGTGTATGCACTTGCCCTTAGACATCAGAAGAGGCCATGGCATCCACTGGAACTAGAGATACAAGTGGTTGTGAGGCACTCCATACAGATGCTGGAAAGTGAACTCCAGTCTGCTCCAAGTCACTCTTAAGCATGAGAACTATATTTTAAAGATGATAATGCTACAAGGAGACCCTACAGTATTACAACATCTTTAGCATCTTAGTAAATATTTAAGAATTGGGATATTAAAGGTATAAAAACTTAAGCCAATGACAGGAGTTTGAGAAGGCAAGAATGCACCTAAAACAGCATGGCTTTTGAAGTCTATTTAGACATGGCTATTCAAATCAAACCATCACCCTTATTGATATTTTCCAAAATGCCTGCAAGTGATGGAGCTTCAAAGACAAAAGGCATTCCCCAGTCACATTCAAAAACCCCAGGGTGGTGATAGACACAGAAAGTTGAGCAAGTCACTACAATCCATGTAAAAGCCATGGTCCAAGGCACATACAGCACTGAGAAAGGAAATAGCCTGATTTCCTTCAACAGAAGGGAACAATCTAACTCAGAAAATAATAATAATAATAATAATAATAATAATAATAATAACAACAACAACAACAACAACAATAATAGGAGGAGCAGGAGGAGGAGAAGGAAGAAGAGGGAGAGGAAGGCTGTCGAGAGAAGGGAAAAGGGGAAAAGTGATGAGGGACAGACTGATCGAATGAAACATGAGTGTGGCTCAGAAATTCTACAGAACTTGCTGTTTCTAAAGCAGAGGTGACTGTTGTAAGCAGCCAGGGCAGGAGACTCAGCCAAGACAGAGCTGGGTGCCATTCTGCACACCAAGACCTGACAAAGGCAGCCAGTGGGGGCAAGGCAAGTAAATACCTTCGGTCTCCCAGGTTCCACACACTTCTAACATTCTTCACAGTATTTCTCTGGTAGTTTCTGAACAATTAACACTGGGCTGTGCCGTGTTCAGACTTACAGCCATCAATTCCCTGAAGCAGGAGACCAAGCAAGCCTTCCAAACTCTTCATTGGTTCCCAGCATCCTCTCCCTAGGCTCTCACATTGTCCTCACCTGGGGCCAGTTCCTCCAGTCTCGTCGCACCTGCCTCCCTGAAGCCCTAAGAATCCCTATACACGGGGAACAAGCCACCTACGCTCCAATTCTCAAACAGCAGCTCTGAGCCCATCTCCTCCAGTGTGTGCTCTCTCCGTACCTCTAATCATTCTAGAATCTCTATGAACCTTTTCCAACTCGTTCCCTTTCTGAACTCACCTTCCGGGACGGTGCTTTTGGGGCACTTTGCATGTGCCATATCTGAAGTGCAGGGTGACAACACTGTGTACACAATGTCAGTAGAAGAAAAGCAACAACGAATGCAAAGGCCCTCGTTACTTACCTTACACTCTCTCCTCATCTTCACACTCCAGTCTCCGTGCTGCTAACCCAGTGAGCTCAAGCTCCTCATGCATGCCCTTCCTTGAGCTCACGTCTCCCCAAACATCTCTGCATCCTCTCTAACAAATTTCTCATACAATAAACTACAGCTTCGTGCCAAACTTTCTTCCCATTCGCCCTTAAACCCTTACACTGTAGCTCTGGCCCCCACAGCTCCACTGAAGCTGCTCCAAGGTGGTTCCTGTACACAACGGCTAAGGAATAAATTCTTCACTGAGGCTGCAGGCAGCTGAGTGGTGGAGTACCTGCCTACCATGTGAGGCCCTGGGTTCCAGCCCCAACACCTCAAAAATATTCATGGGACTTGACTTCTCCATGGCATTCAACACTGCTGGCCTCTGAACTGGCTTCGCACCACTACATTTCTGTGCCCTCAGTGCTCATGTCTCTCCTCTGCATCACTTGAAAATTAGTGCTCTGGAGAGTTTCTTTGCATAACTCTCCCTGAGGAGAAAGCTCACTCCTTCCGTTGCACAGTCCACACACCTCTATGAGGTGCTGATCATACGTTTACAAATCCTTCCACTCCAGGAGCTGGAGGCTCCTCAGGCCAAAAACGTGCCTGCTCCGCTCTGAACCCCCACCAGTGTCCCCACGCTCAAAGCAAAATGCCAAGCAACAGCTCAAAGATCTCTCTGCAGTGAATGATAAATCCATAACTAAACATTAATAGAAACTGTTTATACTTTGAAAATATACACACAACTTATGCAATATTAATTCTGCTTCATTTTCATAAATGCAATTCACTTTAAATATTTAAATAAAACTTTACAACCCATTGTAACTATGTCTACAGTAGCTACTTTACGAAAAGTCAAAGTCTATAAAAAGTCACAAAGTGCTTCTTATCAAATGAGCCACAGTTAAGTCGCCTTCAGGTCACATGACAAACCTCTTCAGCCTTAAGGAAATTTTTATTATTAGGCTAGTTCTGATAAGGAAGGAAAAGATACCTACCTATATTAGAGTCACACTGCAACGATCCCACAATACAGATTGTGTCCTATGTTCTAGAACCATAACTATCAGGATAACACATATAACCAATAAAAAAAGTTTTAAGAACTAACATTGGAGGAAAAAAAAAAACTCAGTAATTGTGTAAGAGGGGATTTCAGCAGGATTAAAGTTTAAAATAAAAACTGGATCTTCACTACAAAGATGCTTCTGTCCCTGAGAGAAATCAATCTCGGCTCCCGCCACAAAGCTGGCTCAGACCAAGGCCAAACATGAATGCCTGCCACACACAATTCAGCTTTTCTACCATGAAAGCACAGCTCTGGGGCTCAGAAATCCATCTGATTTCTACAGCAGTCGCTGGATTACTCAAGGTTTACATGACTGAAGTAATCAAAGACATATGTTCAATTCTGTCTAACTTTGCTTTCAATGTCTCCAGACACATGCAGATAACACCCGCTTTCAAACTCGGGTGAGAAGCATCACTTTTGATTAAGTCCTGTTTTCCACATCAGGCGAAAATGATACCTATGGCTGATGGCATGCACCTGTGGGCTCAGCGACTTAGGAGATGAGCAGGGTCACTTGAGCCAGGAGTTTAGAACACTCGCCTCTCCCAACAGCACTGTATTAAGTGCAAGTCTCTATCCTGGCATTCTAAAAGGCTAAGGTAGAAAGATGACCATAAATCCCAGACCAGCAGAAAATAAAGGCCAATACCTTAATGTATTTTTTATGTAAATAAACAAATTGGGGTTGGGGATGTACTTTGTGGTACTGCCTGCCAGTACCATGACACAAATCTGAAAGTAATCCCCAGCGCCTGAGAGGTGAAGGGGGTAGAACCCAGAGTTCAAGGTCACCCCACAATTATATAGCCTGGGCTATATGAGATCCGTGTGGAAGCAAACAGAAAGAGAGAGAGAGAGGGGAGAGGGGGGAGAGAAAGGAAGGAAAACAAATTATCTCCGTTTCAGCAGTACAGATGTAGGGAGTTGAGCTGCAAAACATGGTGCCTTGTAAACTATTCCCCTGACTATTAGAGGTGACTCTAAGCCCCACGTGTTGACGGCTTAGACAGACGAGCCCTTCCATGATTGGTAGCACCTGCACTATTTACTGGCTAGAAGGAAATTACGGCCTATTCACTGAAGTCTTGGGTTTTCTTCCCTTTCTGACTCAGACCCCCACACAATCAATGGCAAAAAGAAATCGCAATAACCTCTGAAAAGACGTGAAATTGCAGAAATGACGAAAGAGCACAAAGTTAACTCTTTAAAAAGGGCCCCTAAACACCATGAAGTACAGAGTTGGGATGAAAGGTGCATAAGCTTTTGAAATAACATTTTGCCTAATTTTCTGAGATGGGTAAACTAGATGAGGAAATGAAAGTTTCCATCTGAGGAAGATGGAAAATAATGTGGATACAAACCAACAGTATCTACATTTAAATACCCAGCAGGGCACTATGAAAGACATCTTCATACACCTAAAACTCCAAGTTCAGCAGGTGGCTAAGGGCAGGTTTGGCAGGTGGCTGAGGGTGAGTCAGACGTGGTCAAATGTCACCTTTTGGTTCGAGGTTACAGCTGGATTTCTTTCATCATCCTGTGGAAAGGCATGAGCTCCTCTCCTTTGGATCATCATCCTGTGGAAAAGTGTGGGTTCCTTCCCTTGGAGCAATACTAGCAAGTTCCCACTCCATCCACTGCTCCAACTCCCCCAAGTCCCTCTGGGCTGCCTTCGCTGCCCTTCAAACTCACACCTTCCTCAACTCCTCAGTGGCCCCTCCACGTCCTCTCAGCCACTTTTTCTCCTGCTTCCCTAAAGACCTTCACAATTCCTGTACTTGCAACACAAAATTCTCACAGCCTTTCTCTAACAACCAACGCCTAGCTTTCCCTTCTGTGGTGGTTTGAATGAGGATAGCCCCCGTAAGTCTCACATACTTGAGGTGTTGGGGGGACATGCTAAGCCTAGAGTCTTTCTCTGCCTGGGGACCAGGATGTAAAGGTCTCAGATACCTTCCCTGTAAAAATGTAAAGGTCTCCAGTCCTTCCCTGTCTGTGTGTGGCCATGACAATAGACTACACCTCTGAAATCATAAGCGAGCCCCAGTAAAATGCCTCCTTTTACAGAGTTGCCATGGCCATGCTGTCACTTTACAGCAATTGAACAGTGACTAAGACACCTTTCCTCAGGAGTTTCTCCTCTCCCTCCCTGCGGTTCTACCCAACAGCCTCTCCTCACCACACTCCCTGCAGGGATTTCTCAAGGCTCTCCCTTAGCTTCTGACCCTACTAACTTCTAACAGTCCATTCTCTAGCCCACCCCCACCTGTCTCCGGCACTCCCATGCCATGCCTTCCCCTAACCCCAGATCAGCCCTCCCTCAGACCGCCCCCCCCCCACTATAATACTCTCAAAGATTTAATACTTCTTAAATTCCATGGGAACTCCAGGAGTGGCTAATTTGCATGTATATACATCCCTGGGTCTCAATCTGATCTCTTTGCTTTAAAAAATAACAATAAAATAAAATAAATCTTGGTTCTTTCTCTAATGACTTCGTCAGACATACCAAAGAATTCCAACATATTACATGTTCATACACTCTGACTTTTCAAGAATTCTCTTCTACAACATTGGGGAGAAACTGGCTATGGAGCTAAGTAGCTGCATTTCCCAGTAGACCTCACTCCCAAAACCCTAGCCAGCATCCTACAGGTCATCTTCCCAACCCTGGTGGACTGTCCCTCTGGCTCTGCCAACCTGTCACACAGGGCTCGTTTCCTGACCTGCCTGATCCGGGGTGTGAAAAACATCTTCTTCAAGGCTGAAAATTATGACAAGATCCAGGAAATCACTGAAAGGGCTAAAAAGAAGCACAGTAGTACCTCTTAAACATAGCAATCTAAGTCCCAACACAGAACCAGGAAAGTGCTAGTGACATACCCACTTTATCGCCCAATTCTTCACATAATAGGAAAAAGCTCAGAAAGCAGGAGGATGACCTTCAAACCCTCAAAAGGATCTTATTAAAATGGCCTCCAGGGGCTGGGGATTTAGCTCAGTGGTAGAGCGCTTGCCTAGCAAGCACAAGGCCCTGGGTTTGGTCCCCAGCTCTGAAAAAAAGAAAAAAAAAATGGCCTCCAAGGTCTTTAACAACAGAGGAAGAATCAAAATAACAAAAGTGAAAAGGGGTTCAGGCAAAACACCAACTGCTGTCCAGGACAGTCAGATGAACTCTTTCTCCCCTGACAAGAGATAGCTGCTGGGGCCCTTCTGCGTATTCAGTTAAGAGGGGCACTAAGCTACAGACTACCCAAACCCTCCTTCTGTACTAAGACCTTGTCTAAGGTGCAACATCAGGGCATATGCAATGTGGACTGCTATCAAGCCTAGGAGGAAGGCAAGCAACCATTCCCAACCTTAAGGGAGTTCATGCTATGGTGACCCTTTGTGGCTTTTGTAGCCCAGGTAAGAGGATCAGCCACACCTTAATACCTATCTATCTAGTTCCTTCCAAAGCTGACAAACTTGTACCACATAGCAGCCCCAAGATGCGATGTAACAATAAGATTAGCTTCCTAAATTAGGGCTTCCTGGCTGCTAAATTCAGAGCCACTCCCCTCATCTCTAAGCTCAGAGACTGTTTTTCATCTAAATTCTGAGGAACCCCCTCCTCTTTAATATAAAGGTAAGGAATTGTTTTGTTCTGTGGGTTGCTATGGTTCTGTTCTAGCTTCCCCCAGTGCCATTGGCTAAAGGCTATTTCATCTGAAATCCATCTCAGGGCATCTTTCAGTTGAACCTGGAAAGACTCATTATTTGAAACAGTGTCCAGAAGAGGCTTGACCAAAAAAAAAAAAAAAAAAAAAAGCATACCTCCAGGACACACACAGCTCCAGCTGATTAGTTTTAGAAAATCAAGAGCTCTCCAACTGCTTCCAAGTCCTATAAATTCAACTCTTTTGAGATAAGCAGCACGTCAGCTATCTATGACAACATCTTCCCGGTCGTTAAACCTTGTAACTAGAGCATCACTGAGAAGGCCAGTGTGAAGTACTCACATGGTGCCTATAGTGCTCAGCTTGGACAGGGCCTGCTGGTAAGACAACAGCAGCCTGCTTCTCAAACACCCACCTTCGCAGCACTCTTTTCTTTTCATTGCTATCATCAATACATTTCGGAAACCTGACCTGTCAGAAAATCACTAAAAGGTCTGTGTTGGTTAGTACTTTGATTATTCTACTATATACTCCTTTCTCCGTAAGATTTTGCCTTCGAACTGGAAAAAATTTCCTGAACAAAACACCAATGGCTTATGCTCTAAGATCAAGAATCGACAAATGGGATCTCATAAAACTGCAAAGCTTCTGTAAGGCAAAGGACACTGTGGTTAGGACAAAACGGCAACCAACAGATTGGGAAAAGATCTTTACCAATCCTACAACAGATAGAGGCCTTATATCCAAAATATACAAAGACCTCAAGAAGTTAGACCGCAGGGAGACAAATAACCCTATTATAAAATGGGGTTCAGAGCTAAACAAACAATTCACAGCTGAGGAATGCCGAATGGCTGAGAAACACCTAAAGAAATGTTCAACATCTTTAGTCATAAGGGAAATGCAAATCAAAACAACCCTGAGATTTCACCTCACACCAGTGAGAATGGCTAAGATCAAAAACTCAGGTGACAGCAGATGCTGGCGAGGATGTGGAGAAAGAGGAACACTCCTCCATTGTTGGTGGGATTGCAGACTGGTACAACCGTTCTGGAAATCAGTCTGGAGGTTCCTCAGAAAATTGGACATTGAACTGCCTGAGGATCCAGCTATACCTCTCTTGGGCATATACCCAAAAGATGCCTCAACATATAAAAGAGACACGTGCTCCACTATGTTCATTGCAGCCTTATTTATAATAGCCAGAAACTGGAAAGAACCCAGATGCCCTTCAACAGAGGAATGGATACAGAAAATGTGGTACATCTACACAATGGAATATTACTCAGCTATCAAAAACAACGAGTTTATGAAATTCGTAGGCAAATGGTTGGAACTGGAAAACATCATCCTGAGTGAGCTAACCCAATCACAGAAAGACATACATGGTATGCACTCATTGATAAGTGGCTATTAGCCCAAATGCTTGAATTACCCTAGATGCCTAGAACAAATGAAACTCAAGACAGATGATCAAAATGTGAATGCTTCACTCCTTCTTTAAAAGGGGAACAAGAATACCCTTGGCAGGGAAGAGAGAGGCAAAGATTAAAACAGAGACTGAAGGAACACCCATTCAGAGTCTGCCCCACATGTGGCCCATATATATACAGCCACCCAATTAGACAAGATGGATGAAGCAAAGAAGTGCAGACCGACAGGAGCCGGATGTAGATCGCTCCTGAGAGACACAGCCAGAATACAGCAAATACAGAGGCGAATGCCAGCAGCAAACCACTGAACTGAGAATAGGACCCCCGTTGAAGGAATCAGAGAAAGAACTGGAAGAGCTTGAAGGGGCTCGAGACCCCATATGTACAACAATGCCAAGCAACCAGAGCTTCCAGGGACTAAGCCACTACCCAAAGACTATACATGGACTGACCCTGGACTCTGACCTCATAGGTAGCAATGAATATCCTAGTAAGAGCACCAGTGGAAGGGGAAGCCCTGGGTCCTGCTAAGACTGAACCCCCAGTGAACTAGACTGTTGGGGGGAGGGCGGCAATGGGGGGAGGGTTGGGAGGGGAACACCCATAAGGAAGGGGACGGGGGAGGGGGATGTTTGCCTGGATACCGGGAAAGGAAATAACACTCGAAATGTATATAAGAAATACTCAAGTTAATAAAAAAAAAAAAAAAAGATTTTGCCTTCGAGACTCGAAATGGACACCGAAATAAACTACTGGGGAAAAAAAAAATCTAAATAGCAACCAAATTGTGAAAAGTAAAAATGTAAATCAAGTTATCTTTCTAATTTGAGCATATAATTAGGTTCTTTGTCAGGAATGAGGGCAGACAAGAATCTCATTAAATATTTGCTGACCTATTCACCCCTGGTGTTCAAATCTGCAGGCATAATATGCAATGTTTAGGATGTCAGTGCCCTGGAGCACAGGGTATCTCCAGCAGTCATCTTCTCTAGCCTTTTCTTTCAACTCTAAAGGAGTCTTCATTTTCAGCAGCAGCGTGCATATTACGACTCTGGGAGTAAATGAGCAATATAGCAGAACTAATGACAAGGAGTGGGAAAGGTAAGAGGAGGGACTAAATGATGGAACGACGATCCCTTTAAGGTCCCTGTACGATTTGCTTTTTGCGAGCCAACACTGGGGCGGCACTTCTCTCACTCACTCAGAGATTTACATCACCTGTTTCTCTGTAACCATGACGAGATGGGAAGTGTGAGGAGGGGACCCCCACTCTGCCCCAAGTGATGCTCCTAAAAGAATCTAGGAACAGTAATAAGCAACAAAATCAAGAGATAGGTCAGCTTTTTCATACCTACAAATATGTTCTCTAAAAATTGAGTCTGTGATAATCAACAGTGTATTTTTACATTACTGGCCTGGCAGTTTTATGTCAACTTGACACAAACTAAAGTCATCTGAAAGGAGACAATCTTCACTAAGGAAATGCCTCCATAAGATCAAGTTATAGGCAGGCCTGTACGGCATGTTCTTATTTAATGACTGATGGGGGAGAGCCCAGGCCATTGTGGGCTGGTGGTCCTGGGTCTATAAGAAGGCAGGCTGAGCAAGCAGGGAGGAGCAAGCCGTGAGCAGCACCCCTCCATGGCCTCCATCAGCTCCTGCTGCCAGGTTCCTGCCCTCTCAGCTTATGATGATAAACTGTTATACAGACATGTGAATGAAATAAGTCCTTCCTTCGCCAAGTTGCTTTAATCATGGTGTTTCATCACAGCAGTAGTAACTCTAAGACAGTCATCATTTATTAAATCACTTAATCCTTTTTAAGCACTTTCTGAAATTGAAAATAGAGAGATGCCACACATGACCCTGATGGAGCACTACTAAGTGATTCCCTGAGCTAGCACATGTGTGCGGCTGTCTGCCACCAGGTGACGAGTGTCCTCAGTGATGGGTCTGGTCTTCCTGCTTCCCTGTGCAGTTTCCCCAGCCATTGTTCCTTGCTGCTTTACCCTCCCTGCCTCATTATGAAGAACTTTGCTTTATGACCTCCAGCTCGCTGCTCCCAACCTGAATCGCCCTCAGACCCAACACCCAGCCTGCATTGTGTCCTCTCCAGCACAGTGACAATAAACTTTGATTTCTGTCAGACAAGTGACTGACAGCAGACATATAAATTTAATTAGTTTCTTTTCCTTTTTTTAAAAATAGTGAGTAGGTTAAACATCCTTTCATGGTGTTTAAGAACTATTTGCATTTTACTTTTGGTGAACAATCTACCCTAAAGCCTTGTCATTTGTTTAATTTGTTTATTAATATATACTATAAGCCAGGCTGGCCCAAATTCACTATGTAGGCCAGGTTGGCCTCAAGATAGCAAGAGACCCTCCTGCTCCCATCTCCTGAGTAACGGAGCCATGCACGAGGTTACTGAAGCTCATCAGTGCATCCACAGCTCTATCACGGCACACGGCCACAGAGATCCTCCTCCATTTTACTCTGGCTCTGGTACGTTTTGCCCTATAGAAACCCTTAATTTTTATGCAACAAAATTTAGTAGTCTTTTTGTGATGGTTTATGCATTATGGGTCGTATTTTAAAATATTTCCCCATTCTAATTCTAACAATATATGAGTCTGAGTGTGAGGACACTCAAGTTTTTGACACATGCAGACTTAATCTTTATATAATATGCATTCTGGGTGGAACTTCTTTCTCCAGCTGACAACTCCGTGGGGCCAATCCCAATGATTTGAAGTGATCTGAGGTTTTTGTTTTTACAGATTTTTGCTCTGATTCCCTGAAGCTTAGAATTTCTAGGAAAATGATTTTCAGATAAACTAAGATTAGGTATAGTTTAGACAAAAAGTGCTACTTTCTATTTTCTTAAATTATAAGGACTTACTTTACTTACGAGCTCCATAGAAGATGAGCACACAGTAACCATTAATGGATGTCCTTTGAAAGAATCTTGAACCTCATTTACTTCAGCCTTGTCAGCCTTCAGCTCTCAGAATCTGCTGGACTGTATCACTGAGGGTAAATGCATATGTCCCGGGGGCAATGCTTCCTTGCTTCTCCATCTACCACAGGCCTTTCTTCTTTGGTAAATGTCCTTCAGTCTCGTCAATATTGAGGATCTTTACTGGAGTGAGTGAAAATCCAGCCACAGTGAAATTCTTCATGTTCCCACCATTGTGGGAAATGATTTGGGGTTTGGTATAAAATGGAGGATAAATCCACCGCCCCAACTCTGACCCGGCAATTCTATTCCTGGTATTTTACTCAAGAGAAGCGAAACTCTTTCACAGGAGGACTTGCACACCAAGGCTCTGGGTATTTTCTAACATCTCAAAACTGAGCCTAAAACAGATGTCACTCAGGAAGAGGACGGCCAGATACAGAGAGGCTGTGCTGTGGTCCTATGCTGGAATACAACTCAGGAAAGGGAATTACTGAACCAGGTGAGACGCAGAAGCAATGTACTGTATAGGAAAGGGCAAACAAAAATATAGTGTAATATAGTTGAGTACGAAACATTCCTGTGGGCCATGACCCCTTTGGGGTCCCATAGCAGATATCCTGCTTGTCAGATACCTACATTATGACTCCTAACAGTAACAACATTACAGTTATGAAGTAGCAATGAAATAATTGTATGGTTGGGGTCACCACAGCATGAGGAACTGAAGGAAAGGGTCGCAGCATTAGGAAGGCTGAGAACACTGATATTCAGAGATAGCCAGGGTATTCACGATGGCAGAAATCAGGACCACGGTTGCCTAGGGAAGGAAACAAGGGAAAGAGGTCCTTTCTAGAATGATGTGATGTTTTCAAAACCAGCAATGCCTGGGGACTAACTTAGAAATAGGAACCCAGCCCCATCCATACCTCCAACACCTGAGGCTGGTTTGGGGGCTGGTGCACACAGTAATAGATGGTTTCTTAAGCCACAAAGGTGTTTCTGATTCAGGCTAAAGGTTGACAACTTCTATCCTTTAACATTTGTGCTGATTATACACTTGTACACAAACTACCAACACTTATCACTCACTGAAGGTCTGCACACCTTATGTTGAAAATTCTCCTCACCTATATGTAGAAAAACCTTCCCCCTTGAAGCTTGAGTAAGGGAACTCCGGGGCTGGAGCAATGGCTCATCAGTTAAGAAGCTTGCTGTTCTTGCTGATGACCCAGATTCTGTCTACCAGCAGACACAAGGTAGCTCACGGCCATGTGTAACTCAACTCCAGTAGCTGACACCGTCTTCGGCCTTGTGAGGCCTCCTACATGCACATGGTACAAATGCATACACACAGGGACACATACACATAAAGGAATAAAAGAAAGCTCCTCCTTTCACCACTGTCCCTCATGTGCTCCACACATCAATCATCAGACCTCACAGTTAATTCTGAAATGTCCCTCCCGTCCCCCTCCCTAACACCCTACCCTCCCTAACACCCTACCCCACTCCTTAACACCCTACCCCCTCCTTAACACCCTACCCTCCCTCCTTAACACCCTACCCTCCCTCCCTAACACCCTACCCTTCCTCCTTAACACCCTACCCTCCCTCCCTAACACCCTACCTCCCTCCCTAACACCCTACCTCCCTCCTTAACACCCTACCCTTCCTCCTTAACACCCTACCCTCCCTCCTTAACACCCTACCCTCCCTCCTTAACACCCTACCCTCCCTCCTTAACACCCTACCCCCCCTCCTTAACACCCTACCCTCCCTCCTTAACACCCTACCCCCCCTCCTTAACACCCTACCCTCCCTAACACCCTACCCCCCTCCTTAACACCCTACCCCCCTCCTTAACACCCTACCCTCCCTAACACCCTACCCCCCCTCCTTAACACCCTACCCTCCCTCCTTAACACCCTACCCTCCCTCCTTAACACCCTACCCTCCCTCCCTAACACCCTACCCTTCCTCCTTAACACCCTACCCTCCCTCCCTAACACCCTACCTCCCTCCCTAACACCCTACCCTTCCTCCTTAACACCCTACCCTCCCTCCCTAACACCCTACCTCCCTCCCTAACACCCTACCCTCCCTCCTTAACACCCTACCCTCCCTCCTTAACACCCTACCCCCCCTCCTTAACACCCTACCCTCCCTCCTTAACACCCTACCCCCCCTCCTTAACACCCTACCCTCCCTAACACCCTACCCCCCTCCTTAACACCCTACCCCCCTCCTTAACACCCTACCCTCCCTAACACCCTACCCCCCCTCCTTAACACCCTACCCTCCCTCCTTAACACCCTACCCTCCCTCCTTAACACCCTACCTTCCCTCCTTAACACCCTACCCTCCCTCCTTAACACCCTACCCTCCCTCCTTAACACCCTACCCTCCCTCCTTAACACCCTACCCTCCCTCCTTAACACCCTACCCTCCCTAACACCCTACCCCCCTCCTTAACACCCTACCCTCCCTCCTTAACACCCTACCCTCCCTCCTTAACACCCTACCCTCCCTCCTTAACACCCTACCCTCCCTCCTTAACCATACCCTCCCTCCTTAACACCCTACCCTCCCTCCTTAACACCCTACCCTCCCTCCCTAACACCCTACCCTCCCTCCTTAACACCCTACCTCCCTCCTTAACACCCTACCCCCCCTCCCTAACACCCTACCCCCCCTCCCTAACACCCTACCCTCCCTCCCTAACACCCTACCCTCCCTCCCTAACACCCTACCCTCCCTCCCTAACACCCTACCCTCCCTCCCTAACACCCTACCTCCCTCCTTAACACCCTACCCTTCCTCCTTAACACCCTACCCTCCATCCTTAACACCCTACCCTCCCTCCTTAACACCCTACCCTCCCTCCTTAACACCCTACCCCCCTAACACCCTACCCCCCTCCTTAACACCCTACCCTCCCTCCTTAACACCCTACCCTCCCTCCTTAACACCCTACCCTCCCTAACACCCTACCCCCCTCCTTAACACCCTACCCTCCCTCCTTAACACCCTACCCTCCCTCCTTAACACCCTACCCTCCCTAACACCCTACCCCCCTCCTTAACACCCTACCCTCCCTCCTTAACACCCTACCCTCCCTCCTTAACACCCTACCCCCCTAACACCCTACCCCCCTCCTTAACACCCTCCCCCCCTCCCTAACACCCTACCCCCTCCCTAACAGCCTACCCTCCCTCCTTAACACCATACCCTCCCTCCTTAACACCCTACCCCCCTCCTTAACACCCTACCCTCCATCCTTAACACCCTACCCTCCATCCTTAACACCCTACCCTCCCTCCTTAACACCCTACCCTCCCTAACACCCTACCCCCCTCCTTAACACCCTACCTCCATCCTTAACACCCTACCCTCCCTCTTTAACACCCTACCCTCCCTCCTTAACACCCTACCCTCCCTCCTTAACACCCTACCCTCCCTCCTTAACACCCTACCCTCCTTCCTTAACACCCTACCCTCCATCCTTAACACCCTACCCTCCCTAACACCCTACCCCCCTCCTTAACACCCTACCCTCCCTTCTTAACACCCTACCCTCCCTCCTTAACACACTTCCAGTTACAACTTCTAATTTCACCTGGTCTAGAAGGAAAGCATCTTTCTGTCTTCTAATTCTCCCTCTAAATTGCCAGAGCTATTTTTTGTGACATAGATATGCTGATTCTCCTTGTTATTTAAATTGCCAGCTCCCCAAAGCACCATAATGGGACACCAAAAACCTTTGGTGACTATAGCAACAAAATGGTCTACTATAAGAGGCCAAAGACAAAAAGCAGAATCTCCCGCTCTCTAGCAGGCAGACCTCAACAGACTCAGCGGCTTGGATGCCTTCTACAAACAATTACAGCCTAACTTCCAAAGGTCTCTGGTGTCTCACCCCAAATAGCCACTCTCAGGGAGGACAAGTGGCATTGTAAAATCTGCTACCTTGGGAAAATAAACTTCCCCTTCTTGAGACTCCATTTAAATACAACTCCATGCAAATAGTCCAAGAAATGAGGTCAGAGAACTTAACTACTATGAAAGGGCACATATGCACACAATTCTCTGAGAATGTTCCCATCATATTTCTATCCAGTGTCTATTCTTGATTAAAACTTATATCAGTGCTGGCCTGGTTGGTACTTTTCACCCATGCCACGGGCTCGTCCTCCCAGGATGACTAATTCCTTCAGACCTGATGCTGCACTGGCAGCAACAGAGTCAGGACTTGCATAATATGTATGGTAAAGCTGTTCTCATGATCAACCCTTCAGTTACACTCCATCTTGTGCCGAAAACACCGCATCCTCCATATACAGCTTCCCTGTGTGGTATAGTCCTGCCTGCTATTTAAAATCCAGCAGAAACATCACCTGCTTTCTAAGAGTTTCCCAGCAGCACACCCAGACACCTGGCTGTTGTCTCCCATTTCCCTGTGCCTTAGAATGCAAAGCTTTGGGAACTGCATTGCTATCTGCACTAAGCTTTTCTTTCATGCATATTTCAAGGAAGTTCCAGGTTCTAGCAGGAAGCCCAACACAAGTCTATCTTTAGGCTCACTGTTGCCTCTTTAAGTCTCTCTTACCACCACAGCCACAGCCCTCAAAGCACTAAGGCAAGCCACCGCTGTTCCTCCCCCTGCCTGGGAGATATTCCTAACCACACACACCCCCCCATGCTGCTCCTTAGCTAAACTAAACAGGTTACAGGTCACTAGGTCAAGGACTGAAAAAAGGCAGCACAGAAGGTTGAGAAGCCAGGAAGGAGGACTGCAAACTAGAAGCAGAGGTTCTGACCTTGCTGTGCAAACACTGAAAACATGGATTCAACACAGTAACTGCCCTGGAGAAGCGGACTTCAGTGGAGTCTGGACATACATAAAGAAATTTCTATCACACTGTGGATATCTTCAGACCTCATCTCATATACTCAGCAAATGCATAAAGAAATGCAAATCCCAACAAGGCACGCCATCCTGAGATGGGACTTTAGATCCGGGTGAAGGCAAGCTGATGTTGCTGTTCCAGCACTGCTTACTTCCCAGTCTGAGGACCAGGCATTCCCACCAGGTGAGCTGCTCTCAGACCACCCTGTCTCCAGATCCTTGACTTGATTTCCCCGTGCTAAAAAAAGGAAAGTCCTGCTCAGAAATGGGGGTTTCTGTCAGCAATAAAATACAAGCTTTTGACACCTTTGTGGAAAGTTAGGCGGTTGTACCAGCTAACAGCAATAATAAACACTGAAGAGACAGGACAGCCTCTAACGAATGGTGCCAGGAAAACTGGGTGGTTCTGTATACAAACAAAAGTAGATTCCTACTGCTGACTTTGCATACACATGGACACACATGCACAAAAAAAGAAAACAAATGACAAATGTGGAGGGTATCCTACACTTTGCTTTCCTGCTGCTGTGATAAAACACTGACCGAACTATCTTGGAGGGAAAGGATTTAATTCTCTTACGATTCCATGGCACGATCTATCACTGAGGGAAGTCAGGACAGGAACTCAAGCAGAGACCATGGAGGAACACTGTTTACTGCCGTGCTCCCTGTGGCTTGTACAACCTAGGACCACCTGCCCACGGGTGGCACAATGCATAGTGGGCTGGATGCTCCCACATCAGTCATTAAGAAAATGCCCCAGCCCTGCCCACAGGCCAATCTGATGGCTTCTTCAGCTGAGATTCCCTCCCTCTTCCCAGGGGACTGCAGTGTGTGTGCAGTTGGTAACAACTAACCAGAACAAATGAAGAGCCCTCGTCACAGGACCTGGGAACATGTACTGGTGCAGTCACCACAGAAGTCAGTGTGGCAACTCCTAAAGGAAGAATCACAGAGCTCATCTCTTACTCTCCCGGGCCGTAGCCTAAGGACTCTATGTGAGCAGTCCACCCAGATAGTCTCTCAACCGTGGTTTGTGCTGCACTGTTCACAATAGCCAGGAAATGGACCAATTGAGATGAAGTCCTACAGGTGACTGGTCAAACTGTGGTGTAAGTGCAGAATAATAGAATTTTATTCAGTCTGTAAAGAAAACTAAAATCAATCTATTTACAGGAAAAAAATAGATGGAGCTTGAGATTATTGTTAAGCAAAATAATCCAAACTCAAAACAGGAAAATACTGCATGTTTTCTTTTATATGTGTACTGTAGACAAAGTTGTGTGTAAGAGTGTGTGTGTGTGTGTGTCTGTGTGTGTCTGTGCGTGTGTCTGTGTGTCTGTCTGTGTGTCTGTGTGTGTGTGTGTGTGTGTGTGTCTGTGTGTCTGTGTGTGTCTGTGCGTGTCTGTGTGTGTGTCTGTGTGTCTGTATGTCTGGGGGTGGGGGAGGATCCTGAATTGGGAGGACTATATCTTAGGGGAAGGGAAAAGACAAAAGAAAATAGTGGAACACATCAGACAAGCAGCAGAAGGGGAGAGGTAGGAGACCAACAGGAGGCAGGCAGAGGAAGTCGGGTGGGCCTTAGAAGAGGAAGATGGATAACACACCAAGTTAAATGAAATATTTATATGAAAATGTCACAATGAGACCCATTATTCTGTTTGTGAATGACAGAAAATATAAATTGCTTTTACCAAATAAGAAACCACTGAAAATCAGCTTCAGCCTTTATACTTTATACTTTATAGTCTCTGTGAATTATATCATTTACTAATGAAAACAAATATATATTCACAATATATATTCACAAAAGCACAATGCTAGACACTAAACTCATGGATCCTTTTCAACATGGTGGTGATTTCGGACTTTTAACTGAGTAAAAATCAAATCAGTGGACGGATGGAATTTCTGTCACATCTGTGAATGTCATGCTGAATTTTAAAACCCTGAAAATTGCGATGGACACAACCCTACCACAGCAGCAGACGTGCCACCCTCATCAGGTTGTTATGGCAACTGCACTACTTGGGCTGAGAAGAGGGATCGGATGTTTGTGTCAGAGAGAGATTTTTGTTGCAGGCTGCCATTAGAAATACTAAAAGATATTTGAGCATAAATCTCAGAACATGAAGAGGCCCCCAAGAGAATCCCCTTCCTCATTAAACATGTCTATCAGTGTTATCACTGTTTAGGTGACAACTTAGGAAGCCATATTGTTGAAGTATCATAGGTGTAACTTCCCTGCCATTTCTAGGAGATACAATCTGCCAAGAAAGGGAACCAACCAATTGCCCTACACAGCTGGGGAATCTATGAACCACAACAATGATCAACATAACAAGATACCCCAGAGGCTGGATAGCAGTGGGAACCAACAACTGTCTAATCATCTAACTAGGGCCAGCTACCCAGGGCAGTGAGTTTCTGGAGTTTAGAGAATCTACTGTGGCCACTTCACTAGGTCAACATAACTCCTAATTGCATTTTTAAACTTGTTCTTATACCACCGGGAAGTATAATTCACACCTTGGGTCAAAAAAGCTCTTCTTTGCAGTAGAGTCCATTACAGAAAGAAAACAACAACAAACAAACAAACAAACAAACAAAACCTGGCCAAAATGCAGAGATCAACTACTCAATGGATACCAGTGGATACATTTACAACAGAACTCCTACACCTAAAGTTCAGGGGCAGAAGACTGTAAGAGGACGAAGTCTGCTGACTTCTTAATGTCCCTTAAGGCTCAGAAAGATCCTTTAAAAACATTAAGTCACTGAGTCTCCAGTTTGAAGCCCTGCTGTATACACACACACACACACACACACACACACACACACCATAATTACGGTTGTTTCTACTTACTCATGATGACTCTAAAGTGTCTATTTCTCACTTCTACCCAAGTATCCCTAATGGCTTTACGTAATACTACCTAATCTTAGGGTTAGTCCCTCTCATTTGCTCTTCAAATAATTCACAAAATTTATTAAATGAAGTGTCCCAACTCATGAGGGATCACCAATGTAGCTCTGAGCTCCGCTGATCCTACAGGAATCAGTTCCATGTGTCACATGTTTCACTCATGCATGTGTTACATAATGTCTGAATCATACTAAATATGTTGAGTTTGTCGGGCATTTTTTAATTATGAAAACTCTCCGAGTCCCCTCTTGGGCTCTGTTGAAGTGTGCAGCTCATTAGTCAATAGCTATATTACCACACAATAGCACAGCAGACCCTACTGCTCCTACAGAACTGTCAGTGACCACTGTTCCCAATGCCTGTGGTAACCACCATTCTACTCTCAGCTTCTTTTAGAGTCCTCCCTCAAGTGAGGCCACATAATACTTGCCTGAGTGTGGCTTATTTCATTTTACATAATAATCTCTAGTTCTACCCATATTGCCACAAATGATAGAATTTCGTTCTTTTTTAACAGCTAAATAGTAGCCCATTTGGTATATATACAGTGACTCTATGTTTAGAAATAGATCCACCTATCATCTACAAAGAGACTAATCAATAACTTTTAGGATTGTCAGCAGAACCTGTTATAAGAGACTAACCAATTGCCAGGCTTTCTATATCATTTTATTTCTATAAATGATATTATAAATCTCTTGGCTTAAATACACTTAAATAAACTCTTAACTATATAAAACTCTTGACTGATTGCCTTCTAAAGTCATCCTTAAAATTGTTTTGAAACAGCAAATGGTGCTGGTTCAACTGGAGGTCAATATGTAGAAGAATGCAGATCGATCCATGCTTATCACCCTGTACAAAGCTTAAGTCCAAGTGGATCAAGGACCTCCACATCAAACCAGACACACTCAAACTAATAGAAGAAAAACTAGGGAAGCATCTGGAACACATGGGCACTGGAAAAAATTTCCTGAACAAAACACCAATGGCTTATGCTCTAAGATCAAGAATCGACAAATGGGATCTCATAAAACTGCAAAGCTTCTGTAAGGCAAAGGACACTGTGGTTAGGACAAAACGGCAACCAACAGATTGGGAAAAGATCTTTACCAATCCTACAACAGATAGAGGCCTTATATCCAAAATATACAAAGACCTCAAGAAGTTAGACCGCAGGGAGACAAATAACCCTATTATAAAATGGGGTTCAGAGCTAAACAAACAATTCACAGCTGAGGAATGCCGAATGGCTGAGAAACACCTAAAGAAATGTTCAACATCTTTAGTCATAAGGGAAATGAAAATCAAAACAACCCTGAGATTTCACCTCACACCAGTGAGAATGGCTAAGATCAAAAACTCAGGTGACAGCAGATGCTGGCGAGGATGCGGAGAAAGAGGAACACTCCTCCATTGTTGGTGGGATTGCAGACTGGTACAACCGTTCTGGAAATCAGTCTGGAGGTTCCTCAGAAAATTGGACATTGAACTGCCTGAGGATCCAGCTATACCTCTCTTGGGCATATACCCAAAAGATGCCCCAACATATAAAAAAGACACGTGCTCCACTATGTTCATCGCAGCCTTATTTATAATAGCCAGAAGCTGGAAAGAACCCAGATGCCCTTCAACAGAGGAATGGATACATAAAATGTGGTACATCTACACAATGGAATATTACTCAGCTATCAAAAACAACGGCTTTATGAAATTCGTAGGCAAATGGTTGGAACTGGAAAATATCATTCTGAGTGAGCTAACCCAATCACAGAAAGACATACATGGTATGCACTCATTGATAAGTGGCTATTAGCCCAAATGCTTGAATTACCCTAGATGCCTAGAACAAATGAAACTCAAGACAGATGATCAAAATGTGAATGTTTCACGCCTTCTTTAAAAGGGGAACAAGAATACCCTTGACAGGGAAGAGAGAGGCAAAGATTAAAACAGAGACTGAAGTAACACCCATTCAGAGCCTGCCCCACATGTGGCCCATACATATACAGCCACCCAATTAGACAAGATGGATGAAGCAAAGAAGTGCAGACCGACAGGAGCCGGATGTGGATCGCTCCTGAGAGACACAGACAGAATACAGCAAATACAGAGGCGAATGCCAGCAGCAAACCACTGAACTGAGAATAGAACCCCTGTTGAAGGAATCAGAGAAAGAACTGGAAGAGCTTGAAGGGGCTCGAGACCCCATATGTACAACAATGCCAAGCAACCAGAGCTTCCAGGGACTAAGCCACTACCTAAAGACTATACATGGACTGACCCTGGACTCTGACCTCATAGGTAGCAATGAATATCCTAGTAAGAGCACCAGTGGAAGGGGAAGCCCTGGGTCCTGCTAAGACTGAACCCCCAGTGAACTAGACTGTTGGGGGGAGGGGGACAATGGGCGGAGGGTGGGGAGGGGAACACCGATAAGAAAGGGGAGGGGGGAGGGGGATGTTTGCCCGGAAACCGGGAAAGGGAATAACACTCGAAATGTATATAAGAAATAATCAAGTTAATAAAAAAAATAAAAAAATAAAAAAAAATTTGTTTTGAAACTGCCAATTACAAATTAGTTCAAAATATGTATATAAAAATCTTATGAAACAGTGTGATGACTACATTGGCTGACTATACCAAGTGTGCCCTTCCTAATGAAGCACACAGCACTGAGGAGAGCAGGCTATGCACCCACATGAGAAAGGATGGGGCCCCAGCACTTACTGTGTGAAACGGGAGGAAGAAACAATCTTCTGTGCAGTGCCTTCCAGAGATGACAGTATCGTGTAATCTCTGTAATAATGACAACTGCTGATGTCTAGTAAGTACTTGCCCCGACATGACAGTCATTGTACTCCATGCTTTTCAGGTAGTGGACACAGATACTCTGAGAAGCACACTATCTTCAAAGATTCAAAGATTCTATGAAAGCAGAGGCTCAAGTGGGACAAAGACACTAACAAACAAAAAATTCTCTAGACTTAATCAGCAAACTTCTATGAGATCTACTCACAAAGTGTGTGTGTGTGTGTGTGTGTGTGTGTGTGTGTGTGTGTGTGTAAAGAGATTCCCTAAAGATTAGATATATACAGCTGCCAAGAAAAACAAAAGCCAGAGCCCATCTAAACAACCCTGCACAGAGAATGGTTCCTTTTGATAAGCAGGATCCCAATGCTGGTAGCTAGGAATGACCTCACTGTGAATGAGGAGCTAGAAAATATTCTAGGGGCTCTGACATATCTGCAAATCTCAAGGACCTGGCAATCAGGATGCAACACTTTTCATCCTGCTACAGTTGGGGACACACATGGTTCTATGAACACATCCCCTACAAGGGCAGAGACCTCATTTTTAAAGCTATGATCAGCTCTGTACAGTTCTGGAACATAATGAATACTTCATAAATCTTCAATGACCAACCTTAGTAACCAATGCTTCCTGGACCATATCCACTCTACTAGCCTGTAAAATCAGATGTTCCTGAAGTGTGGCCTGGAGACCTCTAGTGGTTGTCTGCAGTTCACTGAAGGGAAAAGGTCACTGTCTAGAGCAGTGAAATCAAGATGCACCGATAGAGAAATACCTCAGGAAGTCTTCAAGTGTTTCTGAAATCTGCATTTGAAGATAAAAATACCCTTGGTTCATTCAAATATGATCTATAGGAGGAAAGCAATTGTTTCCTGATGGGCAACTTTATTGTAATTTTTAAACCTTTTAAATTTTAAATGAAAGGTGGATGCCTAATTCAATTTTAAATTTTCTAATGAAAGATGAATGCCTAACTCCATACGCAAAGCTCTTGCCAAGAAGTGTAAAGACCAGAGTTTGGATCCCCAGGGCCTACATTATGTGAAGTGTGTAGCAGCTCCCTGTAATTCCAGCACTTGAAATAAGGCATTCCCAGAGTGGCCTGGCTAGCCTGTGATCTAAACTAGCAATATTGGCTAGCTCTGGGGTCAACTGAGAGATCCTGCCTCCGTGAATAATGGGGAACAATGAAGGAAAACACCCGGTAACAGCATTGGGTCTCCATATTCAAATCAATTCATGTGCACCATGTGTGTCACACAGGCAAACACAAATATACAACAGGTGTGCACACTCCATAAACATATATTTGTGAGAAAGAAAAAGAGAAAAAGATCTATGTGTAGCATTTTAAAGCATACTTCTATTTGAGAGATCATGAAGGAACAGAATACACAATTCTAGAAAGTTAAAAAGAAATGCTAGACAGTTGTGGTGCACTCCTTTAATCCCAGCACTCAGGAGGCAGAGAACAACCTGGTCTATAGAACGAGTTCTAATATAGCCAGAGCTACACAGAGAAACCCTTCTTGAAAAAAAAAAAAAAGAGGAAAAAAAAACCACAAAACAACTAACATTCTTCTATAAATCCAAGGCACAAAAGAGAGAAAGAAACCTCCCTTCTCTTTAAATTCACATCATCTTCTCAACCCTCAAGATCACCTGCAGGTCATCCGGAGTCTCAGAGAGATTTCATACCTTGCTTGACAGGTTGGTGGCCATGCTGGAGGAGAACTGCTGTTTAAAATGGTAACGGGAGTGTGGTACGTCAGAAACACTCTTCTTTCCCAGTAAGGAATAGAAGGAGTCAGTTGGGGACTCTTGGAGCCACTGTCTGTCTTGATCATACCAGACCCCAACATCTTCCAAGTTGGGAAGAGAACTATGCACAGTAGAGAAAGTAAAAGTAGATATAGTTTTCCATGAACAAGATCAATACCAGGAATGCTTTGATAGTCAGCTTGACAAGTTTTAGAACTGCCATGTACTCAAATCTCTGAGCGTGTACATAAGGAATCATCTAAACTAGGCTAACTGGGGCAGGAAGACACACCCTAAATGTAAGCTGTACCCTATTTCATGGACAAGGGTCCCAGAGTAAAAAGGAGGCAGCTTCTTTGGGGGTTAGAACTGTCTACATCATCAAATGAATGCTTTCCTTCTAATTCAGTTATAGCCAGGCTACTGGGAGGTCATGATTTGAAATCGAGTGGGAACTTAGACCTGAAGTATATACCCTAGTATTACTGTTCCATATGCAGTCCCTCCTTTCCAAATTTTTACACAAATTTCCCCAACAGGACAAATGCCTTCCTGACACTGGCTGCATGTTATAAATGATAAGGATAATTACAGACCACTTAGAAAGAGGAAAGAAGAATTTTGGCTTACCTTTCTGTTTTAACTTAACTATATATAATGGCCATAGCACTACTTCCTGGCCCTTTTTTGAAATGGCTGGCACATGTATAAGTGTGTATAACATACTTAAGTGTATAACACATACAACACTTATTTAACAGGCCTTGAGAGACAAGGCATAATGGAGAGCATGTAAAAATACTACACAGAGTTACTAAGCATCCATACCGTAACAACAGAGCAAACGCCTTGGCAGTATGTTGTCTATGATTTATGAACACCTTGCAAGAGGGGCATTCCATAACTGGAAGCCCTCAGCACTGGCTTTAAGCCCAGGTAGGCACGGGAAAACAACTTCCATCCACGCTCTTTCAAATGGCTCCCCATATCTCACCTTCTCATTTCTCACCCACCCAGCCACTTGGAGAGATGAAGTGAGATGAAAGAAGGGAAGCTGAAAGAGAGGAAACTTCAACACAGGAGGTGCAGCACACAGCTTTCTCAAATTTCATGTTCTTGCATTCCTGGAGAAGTTAAACAGACAGCCAAATGTCTTAAATTCTTACAAGTGTAAGAACTAAAATACACAGGGATGAGCACTAGACATGAGAAAGGTGTGTGGTGTCCTAGTCACAGGTCCTCAGAAACACCACAGCCTCACTGGCTAGGTCTTTGTCTCACGGAACTCTGTCCCGTACCAATGGTGAAACTTTGCAATATTAGTTATGTGTTATGTGTTTGATAAGAAAACAAGCAAAGTGGTGTTACTCGGCAGCAACTATATTTGACTGGATTTACCCAGACCCTAGAAATGTCTCAAGACAGCAGAACAGAACCTTAAACTGTAGACAGAGTCAAGAAAATACACAGAAAGCAATGAACCAATCTAACAGCCCTATCTTTAAAGATTTATTTTTGAAATTATGTTTATGCATTCTTGCATGGGTATGAGTACGTGTGGGTTCACAAGTACAGGTGCACATGGTGCCCAGAGGTTAGAATCCTCCACACCTGGAGTTACAGGTGGTTGTAAGGTGCCCAACATGGGTTCTCAGGTCCTCCAGAAGAGCAATATGTACTCTTAACTACTGAGCCATCACTCCATGCCCCGATATTACAATTCTTTTTAGTATTATGGCCTCAGTGTTAAGTAGGAAAGAGTTCAAGAAAATACTAAAGATATGCTCACTTGCATATTCAAGCTACAAACCTACATGAAGATAGCTATGAAATCAAAACTACTTCTTTCTCATGTGTAGTTATCCCGGTCGGGTTTTAAGCTTCTAATGCTTGACACCTAAGTACACTTGGAATGCTCTCTTGAGAAATTCTATGGAAAAACAAGAGCTTCTGAGGAACAAGAAATTTCAAGTAGACTGGCCAATGGATGGCTGCAGAGAATTCGTAAGATGTGCATCGGAAGAGTGTTTGTGTGGTTGTAAACTATATATAGTTAAGTAGAAAGAAAAAAATGAAATTTCCTTTAAAGTACTTCAATAAAGAGAAAACACTGGCAGTTACTGAAACGTGGACATGGGTCTATAGGAGCCTGTGTTTCCCTTCACCTTGTCCAAGTTTGAAGTGTTCAATAATTAAAGCATTTTAAAATATCCTTCTGGCCAGTTCAGGGATTTCTAGTAAGACTGAAATTGGACAATATTTACAAGATTTGACATTTCTAATTAATGCTTATGTTTAGGTAAATAAAGTTTGTGAGGTGCTAGAGAAAAAAAAATATCCTTCTACCTAGTCATAGTCCTAAAAGGGTCCACTGAGGAGTGGGTGAAAGGTCCCTGCCAGGTTTAACAACTAAAAACAAAAATTATGAAACTGGCATTTTTAGATCTATACTTTATACATAGGTGATCAGAATTTCATGTAGTTTTAAAAAAACTGGTTGAAGACCATTCATTACATTAAAATGTAAGATATAAATATCAAGTGATCTGTAATGCTTTCTTCCAAAGCAACAAAATACTTATATCCTAAAGATGCATAAAAGCACGTGCATCTTTAATTAAGGAAAGAGATGCCTTTCCCTGTCATTGCCTTAACTCACAGTATTTGCTTTCTATCCAAGACCTTTTAAAACTCCCTTTCACTGGAGAAAGCTACATGGTGATAACTCAGCTGGACAGGACCCTGCAAATACTGCACAGCACAGGTGGGAAATCTTCCTAGCCAAAGGGACGAGCAGGAGAGATGTACATTCGTACGGCACGCAGGAGCCTCACTCCAGCTACCTCTTGCTAAGCTCTTTTTCTTTTTTTTTCTTTTTTCCTTCCAAAATACGTCATTTAACTGTCTGTCAAAATAACTCTTGCCTAGTCTATCTGATCACACTCCAGAGCTGCAGCCTCTCCTGATTCCCTCCTCAGTGGCAAGCTGCTCGGAAGAGCACCTAGTGAACAGCATCCGCCCCTCTGCTCCTTCCTCTCTTCCTGCCAGGGCGCACCGCTGTCCATGAGGAGGAGTAATTAATGGGCTCATTGTGTATGAAAGCAGCATCCCACCACTTGGCTGTCTGGTCTGAACGGAGCCGATCAGCGCTTCATTCACGTTCAGTGTCTGGGATGTGGTAAAGCTGTTCTTCCTTTTGGATTTTTCCCTCACCACTCAGAAACCAGTGCACTGGAGCGATGTATTAACAGAAGCACTCGGGAAAGAAAGGAAATGCTTAACCTCTGCAGACAGGAGACTGAAGGACGGAAAGTTGATAAGGGAAAAGCCAAGGGAAGCAGAAGGTGTTAAAGAATACCCACGCTTCTGGAACACACAACAGTGTTACAGCAGCGTGATCTGGAGATGCTGGAGACTCTAAATTACAGGTGAGCAGAACTTTTCCAGAGGCTGAAACATCTACAAGAGCAATCAGGATTTCTCACTGCTGAGATAACCAATGAATTTTTAATAAGTTCTGAGCTCTGTGGTCAGATCAATGGCTGTTATCCGATAAAGACAAATTTTACCCTTTGATTTCCATAATCCTGTCCGAATGGAATCTTCACCTTGCTGCTACCTGTGCTAACTAATGCCACGGGATTACCGTGCCTCAGAGATGCTGCAAAAAATAAGACACATGGGTGAAAGAGATCACCACAGCAAAGTCGATGAGGCATTTCCAGTGAGAGTTTACCCTTCCTCGCTGAGCTTCTACCAACTCCTGCCAGGTAAGACTCAATTTTATGACATTGATTCATAGCATAACTACTGAGATGATACCTGTTATTTCAGTGAGGGAGCCGGTGATTTGAATTTCATGTGGTTCTGCCATAAGCCTTATGCAGACTTAAACCTTCTGAGGTAAACCCCTGTTTCTACTTAGGCTGCATGCTGGACGGCTCTGCAACAACATGGCTTGCAAATCCCGTCTATTTTTCACTGAATTTATCTTCATTGTTTTTAGAATTATAATTTTATTTTATAATTTGAAAGCAATCTGCATGAGAAGCATCCAGAATGCTGCCTAAGAGGCACCCACAGAAGTCTTTACCAAGCTTGCCAGAGAACTGGGGGAAAGAAAGAATTCATCAGCCTGGTTAGCAACATTTCTGTCAATGTTTTTAAAAGGCTCAATGCCTGACTTTAATCCTTAGCAAAACAAACCCCTAAACTGTGATGTCATTCTCATCCACACCGAGGGAAACACCTCTAGTGAACACTGCCAGGGCGGGGTGAATTTACCCCAAAGACAGCAGGGATGGTTCTGTAGCAGAGCAACGGAACATTTAAGAACAGAACGAAATGAAGTCTGGTGCACTTAAACCTCCAAAGTTCTCATCAAAAGCTGATGGCCTGAACTTCAAAATGCAAGGCCATGAGAGAATTTTAAAGGGTGAGTGCCTTGTAGAAACGCCCTAGCACTCACTCCAGAAGGAGATTTCTGAAGAGACTCTGTGTAGAAACTACAGACAGGAACTGTCAGCCCTCCTCCACCTGATGATACTTTAATGCCCTCCCTACAACTTCACTAGAATGAAGTCATTGTCATAAGTTCAACTGAGAAGTTAGGGTCAAAAACCTTAGCAAAAGCCCTAAAACAAAGGCATATTTCTATTAGCCTGGGAGGGTGGAGATAAGAAAAACAACCAAAGCGCACCACACCTAACTAAAGAAATTGGCTAATCCAAGAAAAACCATCCAAAGTGATTGTTCTCAACACAGATGTGAGCACTGGGGAGACAGCTCCTCAGTAGACAGACTTCTCTCCTGGCCTACGCAGGGCGTGAGCTCCATCCCCAGGACAATGTGATAGGAAGAAGGGAAATTGTTTCCATCCCATTGAATGATTTCTGTCTTCAGCTGTTAATTCAGAAGGTGAGACCCACCACTCCTCCTTTACTCTTTTCAAGACACTGCACAGACAACCTTAAATGGCACTTGTCCTTTGCATATGAAGCCACTATGCACTCTCACTTGTCGATTTCCAGTATCAGAGGAAAGCACTCATTTCAACACAGGCAGTGACTTGACTGAAACTACACCAGTGTGTTTCAGGAGGGGAAAGACTATAAGTTCCAAAGTTTCATTTGCGTAACAGCTAAACTGAAGTGCTGGCTTATTGCCTCCCCCGCTAATATATAAGACTTACTTGAGTCACTAAAGGTTGTTTTCACCTTTTCATACCATGCTTTACAGATTGACATGTTTTTTAAAAATGCATATAAAGAAAATATGTCACATAGTATTCAATAAAATATAAGGATTCAATAAAAGCAATCATAATTAAACAATTCAAACAACTCAAGGAAAGGGGGATTTACAACACTGTGCTTGTTTTACTTCTAATAACTGGAATGGAAGGGGATGTAAAACAATGTTCCTAGTATTTACTCACTGTTCTGCGGAAGATTCCTGTCCCACTTCTTAGGGACTTTGCTTCCTTCCATAGCCTCCAATGACAACGGATAGGCAGACAGACACCAAATGCAAACTTCCAAGTTAATCTCTGAAGCATTAGACCCAGTGAACTTTCTCTCCCATCTATAACAATCCATTCAGAAAGCTGTCAGCCTCAGTGACAGCTTCCAACTGTAGTAACTCACCACAGTCTACAGTTACTGATGCACTAAAACGCTGTGAGCTTCAGCACCTCACAGGTACTAATGGGTGAGCTTTTTACTAATTTCATTTTACTGTTTACTTATTTGTTTTTTGGGGTTTTTTGGTTTTTGATTTTTAAGACAATGTTTCTCTGTATAGCCATGGCTGTCCTGGATCTTGGTCTGTAGACCAGGCTGGTCTCGAACTCCAAGATCTGTCTTTCTCTGGAAATGCTCCACTATACCCAGCAAGTTTAGTTTTTAAAGAGTGTGTGTGTGTGTGTGTGTGTGTGTGTGTGTGTGTGTGTGTGTGTGTGTAAGAGAGAGGTGGGGTGGAGTAGCCACACCACATGTGGCGGTCAGAGCAAACTCTGTGTAGTGGGCTATCTCCTACCTTTATGTGGGATTGAACTAGGGTTTCCAGGCTACCTACATGGCAAATGCTTTTGCACACTGAACTACCCTGGCAGCAACCATGTAAGGGGTTTCAAAGTGAGTACAATTGATGAGATTTTTGAATCTTGGAGAATAATCAATGACTGATAATTGTTTCTGTGATTCAACATGATATGGGGTAAATATTTTGGCTATCATATCCTTACTAGTGACATCCATTATCATATATCTTAGATTCTGACCATTTACACCATCCAAACACTATTAGCATCCCTATTTAAACTACAAGAAAAATAGGTACATGAATCAAAGTAAAGCTTTTCCACTAAGTGTCTCTGATATCATACCTGGCTTTACAATAAGGTCATTTTACCTAAAATGACAAGCAACACATTTTATTGTTAATTTGAATATATGTAAAATTCACTTTAGTGTATCAGTGTTTATCATATCAAGAAACCTTACTTTAAGTATGTATCTGCTTATGTACATTTGTATATCTTTTAAGTCTTTAATTTTTTAAAAGAGTTTTAAGACAGTATAAAGGTGGATGCCATGCTCTGTGTAAGTCACTGGGATTTCAGTGGGATTTGAGCAGGACTGGGCCATGTGGCTCATTTTCTTTAGGAAGTAACCGATGTGAATAAGGATGGAATCATCATGGACAGTCCCCTCTCCCCATCTTGTCCCTGCTGGGAGAAAATGGTCTTTGGTCTGTGACATCACAAACTATGACTGGGGAATTGGCTGATAGCACACATGATTATACCCTTTCAGGGGCGCTAGATGTAGAAGAGACACAACACACTCATTTCAAGTCAGACCACTGAGACACCAGAGACCCGTGACAGGAACTGACTTAGGGAAAGAAAAATCCTCTCACAGCACCTGTCACTTTGCAGCATCAACTATGAAGGATTAAAGGACCACTTCACAGTTTACCTCATTAATAATGTGAGACATCATGGGGGTGCAAGCATTCTGTTACCTAACGTCACAGATGAGGATAAAATGAAAGAGAAGGCACTTCCACTAAGGACCGGGCATTAGTAGGAGTCAGAAAAGACTCAGGTGCAAGACTACCCCAGTCCGACTGGAGACATCAATGCTGCTCAAAAGCCTTGAGAAAGGCTCTCTGTATACTCCAAATGGGAAGGACAGTGCCTCTCAACATGCAAGTCTCAAGTACACATTCTGAAGTGATCCCAGGGTAATTAATATGGTAGCATGTCAGCAAGAAGGGATCTAGTTAACACAAGAACTACTTGTTCTATAAGCTCCTTCAACATGAACTCGCAAAGAAACAAAAAACAACTCTGGAATTATATATAAGTCAGAACTTAACAAAGGAAATAAAAACAAGAGCTCACACACACATGTGCTCACATGAACAATCTCCCCTCTTTTTATCGCCACTCTTTGTAACTACAGTTAGCTTCCGAGGACAATGCAGACCAGAAAATTCTTCCACAAACACAGATGTAGTCCCTTTAGACTAATAGCAATCAAAGTCCTAGTGGTCTGTGACAGCCTCCTAGTTCAGACCATAAACAAGTACTCAATACAAAGCACTAACATCCTCACACATGACTGCAAGGCAAGCTCACTACTTATGGGTTACCTTTTGCTTGAGATGACAGAATGTGAGAGGTCTGTAAGAGTATGTAACTGCTCCTATGTACTGATTAATTACTGTATTGTTGAGCATTTGCTGGACAATCCTGACAGCCCCTATTTTTCACATAACATGAAATAGAAGTCAAATAATTCAAGAATGCAGATCAATCGGAAAATGCTTTGACAGTTGTCATGCAATGTCATTCTGGCGACGTCGTCAGAACACTCGAGCCTTCCTATTTACTGCTGTAGAAATGGAGCATCAAATTCTGAGCTCTTTGAACAGCAAAGCAAAAGACAATGTCCAGTTCAGTTACTCTAGTGAAAACCTTGAACTTTCTGGAAGAATAATGCAGAAAAGCTGGCTGGAACTCAGTTAAAGTCTTAGCTGTATCAAGGCACTCTAACAATCTCTCATCTCTTACAGATTGTCACAAGGACAAACTTCTAGGTATAGTAATTTGGGAGGAACTTGTAATATCTACAGAAAAGCCATTTGTGCGTAAAACCTTCCTTAGCACGTTGATACTGCTTCTCCTATGACAGTTTGCCAAGGATCACTGAAAATGTACATATGTCGTGTCTATGAAACTCTGCGTTACTCAGGGGTGAGGGCCAGGAGAATAATAATCACATTCGTTGTCTATTTTCAAGTATGTTCAGAACTAGTTAATCAGTGGGTGTGTTCAATGAAAATATGTTCTGGTACATTCTCAAGAACAGTCTCAAATGGGCAGAAAGCCAGTGATCCCTTTCCTGGCCTCCTAGGGCACTAGGTATACATATCATGTACAAACACATATGCACACAAAGCATTCATACATAAAAAGAAATGAAATAAAATACAGAAACTGAAGAGACAGTGAAATTAGCCATCAGATAGTAAGAGCAGAGACAATGACACCCTCAAAATCTTGCATTTATTTTCCTTTTTGCTTTAATCCTTAGACTTTGCTCGAGTTTTGTGGTGGTTTGTAGATGTTTAGCCCAGTGAGTGACACTATTAGGAGGTGTATCCTGGTTAGAGAAGGTGTGGCCTTGCTGGAGGGAGGAAGTGTGTCACTGTGGGGGTTGGCTTTGAGACCCTCCTCCTAGCTGCCTAAAAACTAGTCTTCTTTTTACCTTCGGAACATGATATAGAACTCTCAGCTCCTCCAGCACCATGCCTGCCTTGATGTTGCCATGCTTCCTGCCTTGATGATAATGGGCTGAACTTCAGAACCAGTAAGCCAGCCCCAATTAAATGTTGTCCTTTATAAGAGTGGCCTTGGTCATGGTGCCTCTTTACAGCAATGGAAACCCTAACTAAGACAAGTACCTAAATCAAATATTTCTGAGTTTGTGGGTCACAGCATCACCAGAACCTCAGGATTTCCCATCAGTTAAGCCTATGCCAACAGTGGTGGTTTCTGTGTAAGTAGGGCAGTGGCAAAGCCTGTGCTGTGACGGAACTGAAGGCAAGCGTAAGCTGGCATTGCTTCAGAACTCACCCCTGGGTGCTGGAATAGAGTTAGCTGCAGTGAAGAAATGATTAGACACATGGTCCTCACCAAGTCTGTAGTTTCATGTCCGGGTACCCAGTTCAAGATTTGGAAAGTTGTCATACTATATTTTAGCAGTTACATTCCTTCAAGAAAGATCTTAGATGAAAACATAGATGTGGAAAGCATACAAATCTAGTTCTCTCAGAGAGAAAGGTTACAGCCCCGCTTTCGCCATCTCTCCCCTGTTCCTCCTGGACAGTTCCTAAAGTGTATACATCGTAGTTGTTCTGCCATCTAGAGGACTTACAAAGGTACTCTACATTTTATGTTTCTGTTGTCCAAACCGATACTGCCAATGACTAACCCACAATTCCTCATATGAATCAATAGTATTTTCTATCCTAAGAGGATCCAGGCTGCAAACCAGCATTGCCTAGACGTACAGAACGCCACATGGTTATTCTGTTGCCTCAACAATGATCAAGCAACCAAAACCTAGGATTCAAATAGATTACGAGTTTATTTTAGACAACTATAATTTGCGTTGGGTTAAATATGCCAGAAGTAAATAAAATTAACAAAGTCTCAGTAAACTGTATCATGTGTAATCAGGAAACCAAGCCAAGCGTGGAAATGAAGCAGTGAGATTTCACCATAAAATGTTTCAGAATGCAATGTGAGAAATCAAGAGAATGGCTGGAGATTCCAGTAAGCGGGACCCTTTCATTGGAAATTCTGATGAGCAGGACCCTTTCATCGTTTGCCCATCACTGTAATATCCTTAGCTGATTCCAGGCCTAACTTACCTGACTATCAAAGAAAGACAGAACCTGAGTACGCAACCTGAGCTTCAGTGTAACTAAATACTGTAGCACATTATAGTAGATTAAATTAACTTTAAAAGAGGGGACTAGGTAGTTCCAATACATGGAAAGCAAGTCAGCCAGGGTTATATAGTGAGTAAGTGCTAGCCTATGCACAGCGCCCTGCATTCAATCCCCAGTACCTGCCGCTAGCCCATCAGCCAGGCATGGTGACCCACACCTGGAACCCCAGCACTAGGAATATACAAATGGAAGAATATGAAGTTCATGGTTACCCTTGGCTGTAAAGCCCAAGCTCCTGGGCTACATGAAATATTGTCAAAAAAGGGCAGATATCAGATATCCTATGGGAAAGAAATTTTTTATTATTATATTTGACCTATTGGCTGTATGACACTTTATTCATTTCTGTTCAGCAGCCTTCTCCGGGACTACTCCATTCACTAAGGAGTTGTCATAATTGTTATGAAATGAATCCTATTTCAAAACTAGTTTCTCTGGCTGATGAGATGATTCAATCAGTAAAGTGCTTGCTGTAAAAAAACTTAATTCAATCCCTACACCCACATTAAAAAAAAAAAAGCTGGTACCCACTTCTAAGCCACTGAAGAGGCCACAGAGGACAATCCCTGGGACTTACTGGCTAGACAGCCCAGCTTAATCTATGAGCTCCAGGCCATTCAGAGACCTGTCTCAAAGTAAAGCAGACCACATCCAACTGACAACACCCACATGCATGCATGCATATTGTACATGCACACTAATGTGCACCTTAACATGTACATGAACCACAAAAACACAGTTTCTAAGTTTCTAATTGGAGACAAACCAATTGTCTCCATTTTCCAAAAGATTTATTGTAATAAATGATCTTCTGATTCTACTGTATTTTATTTTAAACTATTCCAGACAGACAGCCAATACCTGTGCAGTTATTACAAAGCTTTCTCTGTCATGTTGCCCTCTTCGGGCATCATATGCTTTTGCGGGGCAGCTGTAAATAGACATGGGAAGAAAAGCTCCAGTGGCCTTTATTCTGTAAGGTATTCTAAAAACACATTATGAATTCCCTGTAACTTTATACTCATAAACGTTTTTAAGAATCAGACTGACCTGTTATAGCCATAAATATACAACTGTCTTCACTGCCAACAAATGCAAGTACCAAGAGAATTTTTTAAACAAGCCTATCTTTTTAGTCTTAGATTGCCAACTGACTTTTGAATCAAATGCCCTAGGTAATGCAATCATGGGTTACTCTCTTTTCTGTGTTCTCCCCTCCCACTTCTGAGCAAGGCTCTTGTGTTATAATCTACTATGAACAGGGGTAAAATAAACAATATTACAGGATCTCTTGAGAAGAAAACCAACTCCCAACAGCCATTTCTTACACAGAAAAGACATGCTTAGCCCAGTCAAAGCAATGAGGAAAAGTGTCTGCTGAATGCTCAGCCTTACCGGATATCTGTATCACCCCCTTCAGGTCCAGAGAACATCACAGAAGAGAGGGCAGAGAGAATGTAATGGAGGAAGGGATAGAATGTCCCTTATGGAGCACTGTCTTTCAGAAATGACATGGCTGTTGCCTCTACAAACTCATTGCAACCCATTGCATTGATCTTGATCCATCAAAGCCTTATCATGGACAGGGGAGGTTCTCAAGGGACCTCATCATTCCCTGAAGACTTGGGGTGCTGGTGAGTGTAGCCTAGTGGGTAGAGGGGCAGCTTAGCTCTGGGCTTCAAATCCAGCATCACCTAGACACACTTGGAATTCCAGACACTCCATAGGCTTAGAAGCTGGAGGATCAGAACATGCAGCTCATGCTAGATCTTAGTCAGGTACAGGTCTGTTCTGTGTATATTAGACCTTGTGTCAAAACAACAAACGAAAAGTTAGATCCATCTCTGGATGCTTATAGGTAGTTGATGGGAGCTAGTGGGGACGGGGTTCATGAGGCTCCACTCTTCCCTGAGGATCTATGAGTAGTTAGTGACAGCTGAGTGAGGGAAAAACATCTTAGTGATACAGCAGCTTGTAAAGTATTCATGTTCCTGTAAATAACCCTTCACCCTTGCTCCTCTTAGCAATCCTAATTAAACCCATTACGGCTCTCTCTCTCTCTCTCTCTCTCTCTCTCTCTCTCTCTCTCTCTCACACACACACACACACACACACACACATACACACAGGGAAAAGAAGGAAAGAATGAAGGAAATAAAGGTATGAGGAAAACTATTTGGGAAAAATAATCAGTGAGAGGAGAGGGGACAGGAGAAGACAGTGCAGTGGTGAATGTGATCAAAATACATGTATATGTATATAGGAAAACGCCAATGAAATCCATTATTGTAATCAATATGTATTCAATACCTAAATTCATAGTTACAACAGTATCAACCGGTTATGATATGATTAATACTCTGTACAGAAAAAGGTAACTACGGTCTCAAGCAGGTTCTCAGGAGAATAGAGCGGATAGTACCCATCTTCCCTCTCGACATTCAGAAAACCCACCTACCTTGCTTGTTAGAAAGAACCTGAACAACACAGCTCCAATTCAAGGAAACACAAAAGCTCAACTACTGACACGAGACCAGGAGTTTCCTCCAGAAGCCGCTCTGCTGCCATCCCGAAAGGTGACCATTTCATGAATCACTGCCTCTGAAAGCCCATGTGATCAACACTTGAGAAAGGTGAAGACGAAACAGAGTGAAGCAAATCCTCCAGCTCCTCCCTTAGACACCTCGAGTCACAGCGACGCGCGTCACAGCGCACTCTAACGTGCTCGTCCTGTTCTGTTAGGTCAGCAGGCTTAGCTTTCTCATCTTAGCTCATCTTAGCTCGGGGACCTCAAGGACCACAGCTGGCACACTCTCTCCTTTGGGACATTCTGAAAGCACAGCATGCTTACGTGTCTTCTCACAGGGCTCTAGATCTATGTCTGGGAAACCGAAATATGAAAGTCTTTGACAAAATCTACAAGTAAAGAGTGCTCCATCCTCTTTTTTTTTTAAACCTTTGATAAGCTGCTTAAGAAGAGAAGTCTTTGATTCGCAATATTTCTATTCTAGTGGTTGGAAAATTCTATAATGAATATGTAGCATAATTTTCTTTTTCTGTTTTTTTAATTGGATTTTTTTTATCTACATTTCAAATGTTATCCCCTTTCCCAGTTACCTGTCCATAAACCCCCTATCCCATCCCCCCTCCCCTTCTTCTATAAGGGTGTTCCCTTCCTCCACCACCGCCCCTTCCCCCCCCCAACATTCCCTACACTAGGGGTCCAGCCTTGGCAGGACCGAGGGCTTCTCCTCCCATTAGTGCCCCAACAAGGCCATCCTCTGCTACATATGCAGCTGGAGCCGTGGGTCTGTCCATGTAAACTGCGTTCCATCCTTCTACATATTCATGTTTCCAGCAATGGGATCTTGATGTAACTTAGTCCTCCCTGTAATGCATCCAAGCTCATATTAGAAAGGACGAATTCAAAATTCACTCTTCCTATTTAAAACTATAAAGAGGCACAGTGAAGGCCGGCCTTTGTGAATAACTGCCATAACTCATGTACCAGGAGTATTTCCTGAGCGAGCTTCTTCTGAGCAGGGGTATTTCTTGAGAAAGCTTCCTCTGAGCATGCTCCTGTCTAGACTAAGAAAAATCTAACATAAGCATAGGACTCAGGGTGGGCTTCTTTAAAAAGCAAGAGAAAAACATTTTAAAAGCAGAAATTAAACCTACATTGGACAAATTGGTTCCTAATTGGTCTGAGAAAAATGGAATTCTGAAAAAAAAAAACATAATTATACCAACAATACCAATAATTGAAAGGCCAAGGCAAAAGAATAACTTCACATTCAAATCTAGCCTAGACTGCATAGTGAATTCCAGACTAGCCTGGGCTACAAAGTAAAACTGTTTCAGAAATAAAACAAAACTAAATGATTATATGCACATGTGCATATACAAATACATATGCTTAAAACATTTCATAGATCACCACAGAGGACAAAATCATACAAGACTCAATTCCTAAACCCCAGTGCAAAAGAAAACATTGAAAGTCAAATGGGTGTCGGCTGCCATGATTTAAAAACTGCACAGTCTGTGTAGCTACCAAAAAGAAAGTCTTCTCGGAGCATCGTATCTTCTACAAGTACCTCCATGGCCGTGGGTAACACTGCACCCTACATGAGCTTCAGTTCTCTAATCTAAACAAAGTGAACGCTTTGCCCAAAAAATGGCTGAGACTGTGCATGGATGAGCACTCCAGGGAAGACTGTGCATGGACGAGCACTCCAGGGAAGACTGTGCATGGATGAGCACTCCAGGGAAGACTGTGCATGGATGAGCACTCCAGGGAAGACTGTGCATGGATGAGCACTCCAGGGAAGACTGTGCATGGATGAGCACTCCAGGGAAGACTGTGCATGGATGAGCACTCCAGGGAAGACTGTGCATGGATGAGCACTCCAGGGAAGACTGTGAATGGATGAGCACTCCAGGGAAGACTGTGCATGGATGAGCACTCCAGGGAAGACTGTGCATGGATGAGCACTCCAGGGAAGACTGTGCATGGATGAGCACTCCAGGGAAGACTGTGCATGGATGAGCACTCCAGGGAAGACTGTGAATGGATGAGCACTCCAGGGAAGACTGTGCATGGATGAGCACTCCAGGGAAGACTGTGCATGGATGAGCACTCCAGGGAAGACTGTGCATGGATGAACACTCCAGGGAAGACTGTGCATGGACGTGCACTCCAGGGAAGACTGTGCATGGATGAGCACTCCAGGGAAGACTGTGCATGGATGAGCACTCCAGGGAAGACTGTGCATGGACGAGCACTCCAGGGAAGACTGTGCATGGACGTGCACTCCAGGGAAGACTGTGCATGGACGAGCACTCCAGGGAAGACTGTGCATGGATGAGCACTCCAGGGAAGACTGTGCATGGATGAGCACTCCAGGGAAGACTGTGCATGGACGAGCACTCCAGGGAAGACTGTGCATGGATGAGCACTCCAGGGAAGACTGTGCATGGATGAGCACTCCAGGGAAGACTGTGCATGGATGAGCACTCCAGGGAAGACTGTGCATGGATGAGCACTCCAGGGAAGACTGTGCATGGATGAGCACTCCAGGGAAGACTGTGCATGGATGAGCACTCCAGGGAAGACTGTGCATGGATGAGCACTCCAGGGAAGACTGTGAATGGATGAGCACTCCAGGGAAGACTGTGCATGGATGAGCACTCCAGGGAAGACTGTGCATGGATGAGCACTCCAGGGAAGACTGTGCATGGATGAACACTCCAGGGAAGACTGTGCATGGACGTGCACTCCAGGGAAGACTGTGCATGGATGAGCACTCCAGGGAAGACTGTGCATGGATGAGCACTCCAGGGAAGACTGTGCATGGACGTGCACTCCAGGGAAGACTGTGCATGGACGAGCACTCCAGGGAAGACTGTGCATGGATGAGCACTCCAGGGAAGACTGTGCATGGATGAGCACTCCAGGGAAGACTGTGCATGGATGAGCACTCCAGGGAAGACTGTGCATGGATGAGCACTCCAGGGAAGACTGTGCATGGATGAGCACTCCAGGGAAGACTGTGCATGGATGAGCACTCCAGGGAAGACTGTGCATGGATGAGCACTCCAGGGAAGACTGTGCATGGATGAACACTCCAGGGAAGACTGTGCATGGATGAGCACTCCAGGGAAGACTGTGCATGGATGAGCACTCCAGGGAAGACTGTGCATGGATGAGCACTCCAGGGAAGACTGTGCATGGACGTGCACTCCAGGGAAGACTGTGCATGGACGAACACTCCAGGGAAGACTGTGCATGGACGTGCACTCCAGGGAAGACTGTGCATGGATGAGCACTCCAGGGAAGACTGTGCATGGATGAGCACTCCAGGGAAGACTGTGCATGGATGAGCACTCCAGGGAAGACTGTGCATGGATGAGCACTCCAGGGAAGACTGTGCATGGACGAGCACTCCAGGGAAGACTGTGCATGGATGAGCACTGCAGGGAAGACTGTGCATGGACGAGCACTCCAGGGAAGACTGTGCATGGACGAGCACTCCAGGGAAGAGGCATCAATGGCTCGAAATGCACAGAGCAGCCTGACACCCTCAGAGATCTCAGAGGACACAGGCAGGAAGAGACAGCCACTCAATGCTCGAGAGAAAAACAACTTCCACACTTGCACATCTTCTCTCTGGCAATTTCTTCTACCTACTTATCAGAAGAGCAGGGCGATTCAAGAGGCCTAAGATAGTATCCAAAGAATCCATTCAGAACAATAGCTTCTCTAGCCATGGAGTCACCATGCAATGATGCTGCCTAACTGTCTATTCGAAGGAAATTTCAAAACAAAATTCAACTCACTTTTCCGCTGTGACCTCAAAGATCACAAGAAAAACAAGCATAAGGACAAAACTGGAAATTAAGACTTCCTAACTGCATCAATGCTGCTTTTCAAAATGATACACAGTAAACTAGTGTGGCTCACAGCAACCGAGGGAGCCAAGACAAGCACACGGCAATTCAGCTAAAGATGCCTTCAAGCCACAGCAGTAACAAACTCTTATTTAGAAGCTACAGTGTTTGGCTGACAGGCACACACACTCCCACACAGACTGGATTTCATATTGTTCTGTTAACAGCATACCTTCCAAGATCATTCTATTGAGAATGTCTTAACTTGACAAGCCTGAACTGACACAGCCTGGTCTCCCCTTCACTTACATAAGGATGTTCTGACGTGACTCCACATACCAACACTCCAGATATATCAACTATCACGTGACCACCTCAGGCTGCGGGGGGACACACTGAATGTTTAACATACATGAAGAAGTCCTAGAAGGACCCTGGGAGCACACAAAGCACATATGAACACAGGAAACTTCATACCTCGCAACAGGTAGTCAGAAACCTATGGGCTAGAGAGGAGCACAGTTAGGAGCACAGGCCACTCTTGCAGAGAACCCAGGTTCCATTCCTAGCACACATGCAGGTATACGACCATCTATAACTCCAGTTTCAGGGAATCGGATGCCCTATGCTGGCCTCCATGGACACTAGGCACAATGTAGTACACAGCTAAAAATGATATCACAAAAACCCCAATCAAAAGGGCTCCAACAACCCAGAATTCAGAAACTTTGAAAGTAAGTTACTTCCTCATCCTAAAAAGGAACCAGGCGCTCCCAAGACTCAGGAGGCAGAGGCAGGAGGCTCTCTGTGAAGTTGAAACCAACTTTGCCTACAGAGAAATTTCAAAGTCAGCCAGGACTGTATAGAGGGACCCTGTCTCAGAAACACCAAGAGGAGGGGGAAAGGGAATCAAGCCAGAAGCTACCGTGGCCCCCTAGAGTCGCACACTGAGCTTGGGTGCAATTACACAATCACCACTTTGTCAGGCCTTCACAGCAACGCCTCTTAATCATCTCTCAAAATGCCAGGGGGAGATAATTGAGTATGAAAGCTAAGAAGCAGTGTGAAAAACAGTAAGAAAAGTGGCATCTTATCAATTTTCCTAAAAAATAGAAAGCAGACAAATTTCTCTTGACTTTTGGCATGCATGGCTTATAACACATAATTATCTTTTTGCTTGAGTTAATAATTATCAGCAGTCAAGGACAACTCATTTTCTGTTGGAGTTCCTGAATGCTTCTGTCATAATAATCTAAGTCAAGGCTGAAATAAATCCACATTTCCCAGATTTTTTCAGTTTAAATGAAATAAGTAGCAAGAATGTTTTGGGGCTAGTAAGATGGTTTGGGGCTTACATAAAGAACATAATCTTTATAAAAATTTGCAATGAAACGGGACAGTATGAATAATCTTGCATAATAAATTAACCACACAAAACTCGAAATCACTAAGCTATGATGAGAATGGTAGAATACTACACGCGCCAGGTCGATGAGACAGTCAGGCACCTGGGCTTTCTAGGCCTGCTGCTGTTCATAGAATTGTAGCAACTTTGGTTTAGAAAGCAAGACTCCTCAGAGGTATCTGAGTCCCCGGATATTTCTTAAGTTCCTAGTATTGAACATTTCCTGGGAACTCAGAATGCCCAGCCTTTCTTTTCTTAAATATTCTTCAGTGTTTTCAAATGCTACTTACTATTATAAGATGAGCCATTTCCTCAGCCCCTGTGGTGGCCTTTTTAAGGGGAATAAGAACAGTGCAGTCCTGAGAATAAGATTGGTTCCCATAGGTTCCATATATTTGGTACTTAGTCCCCAGTTGATTTGATAAGCTGTCAGGGAAGGATTAGGAGGTGTGGCCTTATTGGAAGAGGTGTATCACAGGAATGGACTTTGAGGTTTCAAAAGCCTATGCCAATCCCTCTCCCGCCCCTCCCCTTCCGTCTCTCCACCTCTTCTCTCTCCCTCTCCCTCCTTCCCCACCCCCTTGCTGCATGAGGATATAATGCTCTTGGCTACTTCTCCAGCACCATGCCTGCCTGTATGCTGCCATGGTCCTCACCACAATGATAACAGACCCAGCCTCTGAAAGTATAAACCAGCCAGTGAAATGCTTTCTTTACAAGAGTTTCCTTGGTCATGGTGTCTCTTCACAGCAAGAGAACAGTGACTGATATAAGCAGGTATCATAGCCAAGCAGAAAGGAGGCAAGCACAGTTGATAATAAGCTACGTGCTGTTAGCATGCTACATCCAGACTTGATGAGGCTAAGTAGACACCTACCAATCTGAAGAGTATCTGGAATATAAGTCAAACCCAAAACGACTTGTTAATTTCCTCTTAGTAGAAATAAATAACCTAAAGTAGCAAGCAATCTAAAGAAACTGTCGCTCAGGTGGAAAATGAACTGCGACTGTGCAGTCACCTCTGTGATGCTATGATCCGCTCAGGGAGTGGGTCAAGAAAGAAGCACAATTGCCAAAAATGGCGATAGTGAAAGCAATGGCTGTCCTAGAAAAAAGTTTACCAACAAACCAAGTATTTTGGTGACTTTGATTTACCAAGGCACAATCTATTGAAGAGAATAGATCAAAGGGGTGAAGCTGGGTACTTTAGGATATAATGATAAAATATAAGAGTTTAAGGCACTTTGTTACCAAGGCTGAAGGCCTGAGTTTAATCCTGGGGCTCAGGGGCTGGAGAGATGACTCAGACATTAAAAACACTGGCTACTCTTCCAGAGGTCCTGAGTTCAAACACATGGTCCCAGCAACCACATGGTGGCTCACAACCATATGTAATGGAATTTGATTCTCTCTTCTGGCATGCAGGTGTACATGCAGTTAGAGCACTCATATACATTAAAATAAATAAATAAATCCTGGGGCTCAGGTGGTATAAGGAGAAAACTGACTCCAACTTGTTCTCTGGCTCATGGTATACATACCCCATCAGCATATAAATAGATGTCATAAGAACATTTGAGACTTTAGGTCTGAGACATCGATCAGAGGTTAAGAGCTGCTCTAGCAGAGGACCTGGGTTCTGTTCCCAGCACCTACATGCTCACAACCATCTATAACTTCAGCTCCAGAGCACCTGACGCCCTCTTCTGGATTCTGCAGGCACTGCATGCATATGGTGAACATACATACATACACACAGGCAAAACACCAATATGCATAAAGTAAAAATAAATAAGTCTTTTTAAAGTCTATATTCCAGACTTTAATGTAACAGTAGCAGTGTTGAGCAAAACAGACAGCATTTGTGGAAATAAATGAAGATAAAACTAAAAACAGGTTCCAAACAAACCTCTCTGCTGAGTACAAACTGTCTATCAGACTATCGGTGACATTAGGAACAAGATGCAAACAGACCCAACTGGTGCAACCGAGGGTGACACAAAAAACTCATTAGGAACAAGATGCAAACAGACCCAACTGGTGCAACCGAGGGTGACACAAAAAACTCAAGAGGATAAGCCAAGGACAGGTCATTCAGATTAGGTCTCAACTCATGGTGTTGAAGGTACTGAGTCTGCTAAAAAACAAAAACATACAAACTTTACTCAGCCCCAACCCGCTGGTGTAAAGGCTCAAACGCTCAAACCTCCTAATCTTCCAAGGAAGATTACTTTAAAAAAAAAAGGGTGGGTGGGGACTAGGAAAAGCAAAACAAAGCAAAAGGTAAACTAACCCTAAGCAAGGACAGAAGTGAAATCTCTAGACTGGCTATTTGGTAAAACAGCTGCTGGGTGACTTAAGATGATTAAGGCACACATAGATCCACAAAGATCCACACACAGCATGGGAGAATAAAAGAGGACAGACTTTGGTAGAGGAGCAAAAGAGAAAATATTTTAATTAAAAATTAAATACCCAAAAAGCACTAAATAAAGCTGGAAAGGCCCATAATGGTAACTCACAAGGAGGAACAGAGAACTAATGTAGGAAACATTGAGAGCAGAGGTCCAAAGGGATGCATTAAAGAAACTCACAGACGTCTACAGGATCCCTAAGCAAACAGGAGCCAAAAGGTCACCAATACAAAGAAGAGAAAAGGAAATGAGGCTCCCAAACCAAGTCTGCTAAACACAGTTTCAGAGCAAGAAAGTGAGAGCTGACTGTGATGGAGCCAAGGGTGCAGCAGCTGACTGTGATGGAGCCAAGGGTGCAGCAGCTGACTGTGATGGAGCCAAGGGTGCAGCAGCTGACTGTGATGGAGTCAAGGGTGCAGCAGCTGACTGTGATGGAGCCAAGGGTGCAGCAGCTGACTGTGATGGAGTCAAGGGTGCAGCAGCTGACTGTGATGGAGCCAAGGGTGCAGCAGCTGACTGTGATGGAGCCAAGGGTGCAGCAGCTGACTGTGATGGAGCCAAGGGTGCAGCAGCTGACTGTGATGGAGCCAAGGGTGCAGCAGCTGACTGTGATGGAGTCAAGGGTGAAGCAGCTGACTGTGATGGAGTCAAGGGTGCAGCAGCTGACTGTGATGGAGCCAAGGGTGCAGCAGCTGACTGTGATGGAGCCAAGGGTGCAGCAGCTGACTGTGATGGAGCCAAGGGTGCAGCAGCTGACTGTGATGGAGCCAAGGGTGCAGCAGCTGACTGTGATGGAGCCAAGGGTGCATTGGACCAGCAAACACTCAAGGAACCTGCATCACAGCAGCAGAAAGCAAACCACTCTGGGGATCGGTAGTTTTGCAAACAAGTTCTAAGTCATCAGCTGCTCTTTTTTCTAAGTTACCTGGCTGCTCTGATTTGACCTACTTCTATATTCTATTATATTAATATAATGTAAGAAATATTATTTTGTCATTGGGCTAATTTTTTAAGTTAAAAAGAAATCTAGTTCTATTTTTTGTTTTGGTTTGCTGATGACACCGAGTGGGGAAATCAAATATCATTAAAACTAGAACTGCCCACCAAAGTAACTTCCCACATTAGCAGAGAGGACGATATGCGAGGGCTCCGAATGAAAGTACACACATAGATAAGTCTATGACCAAGCATCTAATCACGCCATCTTCATATTTTCACTAAAGAGTAAACAGAACTGATACACTCCTAAATTTTTCTTTCACATTCATCTTCAGCCTTATCCCAGCTACTGTGGTCACACAGTCAGCACACAGGAACTCTGGTAATCATGGCATCTTAAAGGGACAGATTGTGCAAATTCTTGAAACATGGCTGAGGATTGGAAGAACACTGTTTAGAAACAGAAACTAGTGACCTGTTTATCCGATTCCAAATCTTAGAGAGAGTGGACAGCTGCAAACTCCCCATCCTGCCAGAGCAAGCATAATTTAAACATACATCATCTCCCCATGTATGAACAAATCATACATCTCCCCATGTCTTCCAGAAATCAAGATGTAGACGCTTCCAGTCGTGCTATAGTCTCAAGGCAAGCAGTACCTATTTCTACAAGCTATGAGTTCTACAAAGGAGTCTTTCAGAGGAAGACTTGTACAATTTAAAAATGGAAACTATATATGAACAATTTAAAGAATAATTCTTTTACTATTATTAAATTTATTATCAAACAATTATTAAATCAAGGTAGGCATCATCCAGGCAGAGTACCACCATCACAAGAGGGCCCAGGCCTACACACCTGCTGTATGCCTCTCTGTAACCATTACTTCTCTTCTCCCTCTGAAATAACACTTAAATTTTTCTTGTGTCTAAGATAGTTTCACTATGTAGCCTAGGGTACCCCCTGCACTGGTAGCCCTCCTACCTGAGCCTCCCAGGCACTGGATGACAGGTGAACACAAGCACACGTGGGCCCCATGTTTCAGCAGAACTACACTGCAGTCTCCTACAGGTATGTGATGTTTCTTTTGTTCCACATGATGTCTGAGAGACTCACTAATATCTCTGTACATGCTTTTCACTACTGATAGATATGTGAGTTGCTTCCATTTGTGAAAGTGAGCAATTCTGAGTTGTGAGCAATTCATCTAAGAAATCCATGCCCCTATACTAGAATTCTCTAGCGATTCATCAAGGGTAGAAGTGCTGGATGATCCTTAACTTTACTGGAAAACAGCCATCAACAGTCCAGAGTGAACATATTGACATTAGCAAACACCCAATGAGTAAGATAGAAACTCCGTAATCACCAGCCTCACAACTGCTATACATACCTGGAAAACTCACCTAGAAATCATTTGTAAGCACTCCTCCCTCAGAGCCTTTGGGCTTGCTGTCTTTGCCTTGAAAACTCTTCTGTATATACCCACAATGCTTTCTCCCTCATCTTCCCCAGGATTTTAAACAAATGTTATCTTCTCAGTAAGAATTTCTCAGACTACTCTATAAAACTGTAATAGCCCTTCCCCACTGATTCCTACCCACAAGCCATTGCCATGATTTAATGTATTAATTTATATAAAAAAGAGCAGTGCTAAAACTCAGAACTGCTGTAAGGAGCAGAGACTGTGTATCTGGAGGATACTCTTCAAATGTTATGATCAGAGAATGAAATATAACTCAGCAGGAGACCATCAAAGCTGTTCTGCACAGTGCATGAGAAGGCAGGGCGGCTCTTCTCAGTATCACGCTGCAGTGAGAGGCCAATAAATCAGCAGCCGAGTGGAGAAGATATGTAAGAGCTCAGCAAAGACACGACAACTGCGGTCTCCCAAGACATATAATCAAACCTCTGAAAAGAAGTCAGTATATACAATACCGAAAAATAACAGAGGATTCCACCATGTGCCTGATTTTAACTTATATGAATAAAATGCTAAAAGAAATAACCGAAATCACTAACCAATGAACATTCTTGCTGAGCTAGAGTAGAATTTTAATTGAACTCAAACATCCATGCAGTATCTCTGATTGCATTAAACCCACATGTAGAATAGAAGCCAATTTAATCACATTATTTCAATTTTTCCTTCAAGATCTTCTAGCCAAATAGCTGGTAGGAATTAACTGGTAGGAATTTTACCTGTTTCCTTCCTCCTCCCTTGAATAACAAGTGTTCATAATCTCTAATTAGCCAAAGTGCTGGGTACAAGATGGAAACACTCAGCTGACCAGTAAAATTACTTAGGACTTGAGTTCTTAAATAATCATTTGCACATCAGCATTTGCACATTTGATCATAGTACTAGGATCAAATCTCGTGCTTCTAGCTCACAACTTAATACCCTCAAAAACTTTTTCCTACTCAGAGTGCGTCTGTCAATTATCACTCTTAGCCTCGTGTAGGCATTAAAATTTAAAGGCATGGGCCAGCAAGAGGACTCACTGCTTGCTGCCACAGCTGCATCTCTAGATGCACGTTCTAGAATGAGGAAATCAACATCTGCAGTTGTCCTCTGACCTCCACATGCATGTCACTGCACAAGTGCATACAGGCATTCACACAAGCACACACACGCAATAATATTTTCAATGTAACTTCAAAAGCAACAAAATGTCCATGCAACCTTCCCCGCACCAAGCAGCAAGCACACAACCAGAACTCTCACCTGCAGAGCTCAAGAGGACACTGAAGTCCGTGCCCCGCTGAGATTCTCCACTTTCACCATTGACCTCCTTTTCAGTATCTTGATATCGATCCCAGTTGGAGACGATCTTTCTTCTAGAAAAATGTCCTTGCTCGTCATTCTCTTCTCCATAGGTCTCTGAATCACTGTCCTCTTCTACCTGCAATCAGTAGAGGCAAATCAATAGGCAGGCAGGGGTGTCCTGATCTAGAAGTCTTCACAGTGAAGTAAATGCACTAGCACATAGTTATGACACTGAAAGTGAACTTGTAAACAAGGCTGGGAGGCTAAGCAGTATTTCCAAAGAACCTTGCTAAATCAGAGCATTATCTCAGGGTAATTTTCCAATAAGCAATGTGAAGGAAACTGGGTACATTCTGCTTGAACCTACCCCTATGTAGAATGGTTATTTCGTCTAGTTTAAAGAATTGAGACCATAGAATTAGTAAGACTTTAGGACCATAGCCTGGCAAGATGGCTCAGAGGACAATGGTGCTTGATGCACAAGCCAGAGGACCTGAGTTTCAACCCTGAAACTCATATAAAGGTGAAAGGAGAAGTCAATGCAATAAATTGCCTTCTGACCATGATACACATGACACCCATCACATGTGTGCGTGTGCATGCGTGCGCACAGACACACACACTAGTTTTAATTAATTTAAAATAGAGATCAGTTCTCTCTGGAAATTCAGAGACATTGACAAGTCATAAATGTGTTTTAACAAGAACTCAGCTCAGAGGCACTCCTGAGCATTTTCGGTTTTGGGCATTAAGAGAAAGCATGCATAGAACTGTAGATTGGAAGAAACCCTACAATATACTTAGAAAACGGTGACTTCACTGTATTAAGAGATAATCACAAGCCGTTGAGAAGACTCATTGTGTAAAAGTTTTTACCACACAAGCTTGATGACCTGAATCTGACCCCAAAGCCCACAGTAGAAGAGAATCAACCCAGACCTCATTATGTATTCACACTTACACCTGTCTGTCTGTCATGCAGACACACACACACATAAAGAGAGAGAGAGAGAGAGAGAGAGAGACAGAGAGACAGAGAGACAGAGAGAGAGAGAGAGACAGAGAGAGAGAGAGAGAGAGAGAGAGAGAATATAATGGGGGTTGGAGAGATGTTCTTCCAGAGACTTGGGTTCAAAACCCAACATTTGGTAGTTCATAATCATCTATAACTCCAGTGCCAAGGAACCCAAAACCCTCTACTGGATTCTGCAGGCATGAATGCATATGGTGCCCAAACATACATGCAGGCAAAACATCTATACACATTTAAAAAAAATAACAAAATTTTAAAAATGGTGGTAGAAGAGAAAAAAGAAATAAACTAAACAAACTTAATGTGCTAGGGTGGGTGTCAGTGCAAAAGGTCCCAGGTTCCATTCCCAGTGCATCAACTCCCCCATCCCTGCCAAGTGTCTCTTACATATGATTCATAATGTAAGACGGGGAACTTGTCTACACTCTGATTCCAACAGTCTAGCCAGAGGAAACAATCATCCTGAGAACAGCTGAGGGAATGTGAACAGTGAGTAGACATTTGATAATGTCATTAAGAATGAGCTGTTACACTATTTACTGTTTGACGAGCAATAATAGGAATTTCTAATGTTCTCATGCATTAGGTACAAATAGTCAACCTTACGTGAAAAGATAAAACATCTGGGAGCTGGTTCAAACTAGTGTGTGGAAAGGAATGGTAGCCAGAAATAAACTTCTCACATGAACACTGTTGAGATTGGGTGGGGAAGAAGAGCAATTCATTACACAGTTAGCTTGCTTATGTGGTGTTACAAATTTGAATCTTTTCCATAATAAATGAGATGATTTTTTAAAGGAAAAATGCATGTAGAATCTAAATAATTAGTTCAGAAAAAGTCCAAAAGATTAAGTATCCTAGTCAAAAAACCAAAACAAGTGAAATATATCCAAGCCAACCATTTATATACAAGTGTTAGGTATGAACTTTTGAAAATCCAATTAGCTAGGTATGGTGGCACATACTTATAGTTCCAACACCATCATGAATTGGAGGTAGCCTAGACTACAAAGTAGGACCTATGGGCCAGTGATGGCTTTGTGGAGGTGAAGAGTCAGTTTCCTCTAAGGCTGTGGCTCCTGGTAGGCTCACCATGACCCATTGGACAGCCCCACTCTCAGGAGTTTATGGGCAGCATGAATTGGACTCAATGGATCATTAGACCTGGGAGAGAGAACAGGGAGGTGAGGGAGAATCTGGAAGAGGCCAGGGTCAAATTTAAAGGATGAATATGATCAAAATACATTATGTGAAATTCTTAAAGAATTAAAGTATTTTTAAAGCACTTTACTAACACAGAAATAGGACATTTGCACTGTAGAAAATGATGAAGATAAAAAATAAGAAAAATTTAAAACCCACATTTGGGCTACTAATGTAGTACGAACAAGGACCTATATTCAAAATCCCCAGTACCTCCTGGGAAAAGAAAAACTCCTTCTCATCACTGAGAGAGTACCATAACACACAATTTCCACTTCATAGCTCTATTATACTGATACATTTTATTTTTGGTAACAGATTTTATTAAGTCAGCATGCTCACCTCTTCATTTCCATACATTTCATTTTCTATATCACACTATTGAAAGGGCTGGATCTGTTCTGTTCTGAGAAAATCTTATCATGCAGCTCAGATTCTCACATTCAGATGCCTCTCCCCGACGCTGCAGTCCCAAGCATGTGCCACCAGGCCCAAATCACAGAGACTACTCCTAGCCCCACCCCTCCAAAACAAATTCCTTCAAAGCAAGTTCCCAATGCGTTCTATCTGCCCCCTACACTACATCATTAGAAGCCACCAGCATAGCTTTCTTTATAGTGTGTCAATTTATTGACAAGGCCAGGCCAGGGAACATGCAGAAGAGTCCATCTTCTGTCTGGCTTTTTCCCTCTTTTTCTTATTTATAAGATTTGTTTTTAATTTCCAATGTTACCTTATGCTCAGTCAAATGTCTTGACTAAAATACACTGTATGTGGCCCCTAAACACAGTTACATCACATCAGTTAACAGACAAATGGGAACCCCAGCACAACTAACTATGTGAAGGGTTGAGTGGCGGGTCTGCCACTCACAGGACAGATATGACCCCATTTCTATTTAGGACATTTCTGTAATGTTACATTGGTCATCAAACATGAATGCAGCAAATTTCATATTAGTCAGGAATTCTCTCCTAAAGGAAGCTACATAAAGTTTCCTAAAAGGATGGACTAAATAGGCCTGCCAAGATCTTTCAGCCCTCAAAGATCATAAGCCTCACTATAAAAAAAAACAAGAAAATGGCCATTTATATTAAAATCTAGAGATTACAAATGTGGCCCGAATCCTAGGGGCTGCCATCTCTATAAACTTCTGAAGGTCCAAAAATGCTGGCTGATTCAAGTTATTTAGTGAGTCAGATCTGCTACGTAAGTGACTAATACCAGAGACTGATGAGGACTTGGGAGCTAGAACAAGAGCTCAGAGTGTGAGCAGGGTTAGCGTGGGAAAACCTAATATTCTTTTATGGTCCCGCTGAGTAAGTTCATAGACGCTTCTCTAGTTAGCCTGAAGTCTCTAAGCAGCTAAAGCACACGGCAAAGTGCGTACCTGGGCAAGATAATGATTCTGATATGAAACATGACTGTGACCTGAGAGCCTGTTCCCGCAGTAAAACAAACATTGAAATGAAAGGCAAGAGACCTGGAGAGAGCTAAGGAGCCTGCCATTACCCCTAGTCAATAGTCCCTGAGCGTTCAGAACAGACTGGCCTCCTGCAGACAAACGAATTAGGGGTGCACCAAACTAGCATCTCATTGCTCCTGCCCAAATGCAAGGCAGACCAGAGGAGCCCACATCAGAGGAGAGTGGAAAGAGGAGATGAGGCATAGGAGACATTTGCTTCCTATGCAAGCATGGACATAGCGAGTGAGTACGGTAACACATAAACATGGTGTTTCCATGCTGACGCCATTTCAAAGCTAAACAGTAATTTGCACGGTAATGCTTTGTACCTGGATGCTGGTCATTGGTTGCAATGTTCATAAAGTAACAGAAACCCAATTAGATTATTTATAATTAAAGTACAGCTGAGCTTTTATCCTGCCCAGTGGCAACACAAACAACAAAGTTCCACTGGAACACACAGAGGGGCCCAGCTAAAATGACTACTGTTTTACACGCAGTTTTTCTAATAGGCAAGAGTCGATTTGACTTCACCTACTCTACAGAATGGAGGTGAAGAAAATCCTTCAATGAACAACTGCTAAGGACGGACCATCTAAAACTTGCCATCAGTTTTAGTGGTGCCATTGGGTGTGGTGTCATACACCTTTAATCCCAGCAACTCAGGAACGACCAAAAAAATGGCTAATCAATTTCCCACTAACAGTGAATGGCATGACAACACTTTTATTCTCAGAACAGCAGAGCCAGCAATTCTTTACCCACTAATACACAACACCACCAGGAGACCAGAATTTAGTCAAGCTCTCTGCCACTTTTGAACAACGAACACTTGCTCCCCACTGTCTGGGAACATACCTCTCTTTTTTTTTTTCTGAGACCAACCCAGAATTATCTTTAGGGTTCATATTTCCAGGGACAGTCTCAAGGCAATTCAGATTCCAAAAATGCAACCACCCCAATTTTTCCAGCCATGCCCCAATTCAACAGCCACTTCTGTCTTTTAAAATAATTGTTGCAGCTGCACCCCACTCCTGAAGTAAAAATTTATTTGGAGAGGCTGGAGAGATGGCTCAGCAGTTAAAGAGCACTTGCTGCTCTCCCAGAGGATCTGGGCTTGGTTCCTAGGACCCAGGTTTGGCTCCCATTACCCACGGACAGCTCACAACCACCTGAAACTCCAGTTCCAAGGAATTCAGGTCCTCTATGGCCTCTGTGAGCACTTGCACATACATGTACGGTACACCTGTGGTACATATCTTGGCATACGCACATACTCACAAAATAATAAATAAATCTTTAAAAAGAAAATCCATTTGAAGCCAAACAGTAGGGATTTGTGTTATTTACTGGAAAAATATGTTTCTAATTGGAAAAAACATGTTTCTAACGGGATTAAAGGTGTATGCTAGGACTGAGCCACACAACTAGAAACAGGTTTTTTTTTTTTTCCAGTAAATACAATCTCAGGGTTCACAGTATGATCCAATATTCTGCAACAGTGGTGTGGTGTAGGGCAGGGCAGGGCAGGGCAAGGCAGGACAGAGTGGTAGCTCACACTTATACTCACCAGGCCAGGACAGAAGGGCTGCTTGAGTTCAAGGGTTCAAGGCCAATCTAGGCAACACAGTAAAACCAGCATCTCTATCATACTGGTAATAGTAGTAGTATATAAGGTTTCTTTCTTTTTCAACTCAGAGTTCTAAACCACTGCTTTTCTAACTTCTTTTTCTATTCAACTTTCCTCTCCTAAATCAAACCCACCTCCTTCCCAAACCCACCACTCAATCTACCTGTTAACAGTTCATTTTTAAAAAGCCTAAAAGGAATGTTCCCATCTCTCTAGAGAAATGAAGCAAAGCATAGCAGCCATGCCACGTGCCACTCCCCATCTTGATCCAATAAAGCTGAGCAGCTCCCCTGAAGGAAGTGTCATCTCATCAGCTACTCTGAAGGATCTATCACTTAAGATTCTTCACATAACATCCCTGTTGTCATGTAGCCGTCAGTTCTAGTAAGATGCCAATTACCATGGTAAGTGGCTCCCGGAAGCCTAAATTTCTACAATTTTTAAAAACTCGGTTCCCTGGCAACAGTTGCAAAATAAGAATCGAAATGCCTTCTTGCAGTTCTTGTCAGTGTTGATACACATCAGCCAATCACAAAACAGCTTCAACCGAGTATTGTTGAGACAGGGCCTCAGTAGGTAACCCAGGCTGGCCTCAACTCCACATCCTCCTGCTCCAGGCTTCCGCACTTCAATTCCCATGCAATGTTTAGATTCTTGAATTTTTTTTTTTTTTAACAATATTAGGGTTGAACCTAAGGCCTCCCTCATGCCAGCTAAGTCCGCTAACACTAAGCTGTATCTACTTCCTTATTGCTAGTTTGTATTTTGAGGCAGGCCGGGTCTCACTAAGATGCCCAGGCAAGTCATGAACTTGTGATTCTCTGGATTATGCCCTCTAAACCAGGTTTGGCTGAATTCTTATATTTTTCAGTGCATCTGATTGATGCTTTACTACTAGATAATGCTTGGGTCAGGAGACAGAATCTTGCTATGTAGCCTAGGCTGACCACAGCAATTCTCCTGAAAGCTGAGTATAAATATATGCCACCACACCAGGCTTCCTTAACTGAGCACAATATTAACATGAAAAAATAATTCTCTACATGTGGTTGTTCATGCCTATAATCCTCAAGAAGATAAGGAAAACCAGTTCAAGTTCAAGGTCAGGTCTGGCCACACAGTAAGTTCAAAGCTAACCTGAGGCTATAGTGAAGCCATCTAAAAAGGCAGAAAAAAAAAAGTATAAAATCTCTTTTGTGTCTAAAGCCGACATGAAAGCTCTCATAACTACCAGTGGCAAAATGGAAGACAAGCTGGCTGAACAGAGACTGAACAGTGCCAGAGGGCTGAACTCAGAACCTGATGCACACTGGGCAAGCATTCTATATCTAAGCTACATAACTCGTACATGTCCAAACTTATTTTCACTTGTTGATCTTACTAAATTTCAGTGAAGTCCTAAAGAGTAGACAGGATCTTATGCATAAGCAACTATGAGAGTACAGATGAAGCCTATTTGAAATAGATCACATCCATACTCCCAAACTTACTAACTACACAAGTGAACAGATCTCTAAACCAAACTTATTCACCAAAACTCATCCTAGCACTCATTGACACAGCCAAGATTCAAGTCACTCATTACAAAATTATCAAAAAATACTCCATAGAAAACTAAAACAGAAGTCAACTGTCTGCAAATTATGGAAGGAAGGAAGAAGGAAAAAAAGGAAGGAAGAGATGGAGAGAAGAAGGAAGGAAGGAAGGGAGGGAGAGAGGGGAAAAAAACAAGTGTGAGCTACAGCCCAGTCAGCCTACTCTTGCTGCAGTTCTACTCTGTATGCTAAGGGCCCATTTCCTCACACCCACCCACCTCCGGGCTCAGAGTGAGCACAGTTCTTGCTGCCCTTCCCTGATACCTGCTCTGGCACGGTTGTGTAGCTGGATATTGTTGAGTGTCCTCATGACTGGTCCCACCACATCATTTGGACCCTTGATCAAATTATAATCCTATTCCTCTTGTGACAAAAGTCTTTTTTTTTTAAAGATTTATTCATTTATTATATATGAGTACACTGTAGCTGTCTTCAGATACACCAGAAGAGGGCATTGGATCTCTTTACAGATGGTTGTGAGCCACCATGTGGTTGCTGGGAATTGAACTCAGGACCTCTGGAAGAGTAGTCGGGTGCTCTTAACCGCTGAGCCATCTCTCCAGCCCGTGACAAAAGTCTTTAAGGGTAACTACTGCACCAATTTTCACACAACTCATATGCAGTACGTACCTAACAGTCTCTATCCTTTTGCTAAGAACTAACCTGATGGCCTGGCACATGCCGGGCAAGCCGGACCACACAACCCTTCAATCGTCTTCTTAGACAAGGCTCAAATTCAATCTACCCAGCAAAGTCTGTTTGATTTGCCATTTCACACAAAAGACAACAGATCTGCCAGAATTCTGACTCATGTAGTGTTGGTCTTATACACACACTGACAAAATGAGGAAGAACAAGGCACTGTGCCAATTATGTATAAAGCTTCTGTGTAAGGGCTGGCTTGCCAGCATGCGAAGCTCGGGCCTGTGAAGTGAAAACTTCTGGTTTCTCTGGAAATTATGTCAAATGATGGTTTGCTAGGGCACGCAGGTGAAAGGAAGTTTTGCTAAAACAGACACGTGAAAGGATATTTGGCTGAAGCAGACACAGGTGGAAGGAGTGTAAATATGACCACAGACAGTGGAGCTAGAGCATGGGTCTACTTCGCTCCACCCTGCTGTTCTTCACTAACAACACATACACTGGTTCACCTTACACTGAGGTACTAGGCCTCACTTGTGGTAACCCCATACAGAGAAACTTGACAAAGAACTCCTCATGAGGTTCCTGCAGCTGCTGAAGCAGCCAGCGACTTCTGGGTTGAACTGCCCTTGCTGGTTTGTGCATGGTGACTGCCAAGTAGATTAACTGCAGCTGCTGGTTCGTGTATGGTGTTTGCTACTGAACTGAACTGCTGATATCCTGACAATGAAGATTGGACTCACCCCCAAAGAACTATTTCTAAACAGGTCCACTTCCCCCATGTCCTAATAACTTTTCTTTTCCACCACCTCTGGTGGGTGGTGGGCTAGAAGGGAGGTTGAATGTTTATTAAGGTAGGTTGAAAAACTTATGCCTACATGTGTGAAGGCACCTCCATTTATTGTTCAAGTCTACTTTTGCCACAAGGAGCATGGCATTGAGAAGTTGCTTGCCTGACATACCCCTCAGTTGAACTGATGTGACTTGCTCCTGAGCCTTAACTGTATGGCATCATGGCAACACTTGGGAGGCCTCCTTCCCTTCCTGTCCCTACTGGAGCCAGAATAAAAAAATAAGAAAAAGCACTTTTCTGTGAATTTCAAGAGCCATTTCTCCTAAAACAGGACAGAGTCCTGAGATCTATATCTCCTTTTTGTAGCTCTTTTCAAGTGTGACCTTTAGGAAGCTCTACCAACATTAAGAAAGGAAATCTTTTAATTAAAATAAAGGGCAGCAAAGACGCCGGCCTAGAGGAAAGGAGAAAGCTTTCACCTAGCAGTAGAAAAAGGAGGATTTTGTCAAAGCTCCTGATCCAGCAGGACAAAATGCAAATCCCAGGATCAAGGTAGTGGGTAGGTAAGGCAAGCTTGGAAGCTGAGCCACAGTACGATGCCTCTCAGTGCCCGAGTGTGGGGTTAGCAGTGCAAATCAGCACTGTGTGGCCTTATTTTCTGCATAAGTCTGAGATTGTTGACCTCTGCTTCTCAGAAATCCAAAGCAACACTTAATTCCACATCCCCTAGATCCCCACCAAAAATATCTAAATATTCTTTGAGGGAAAAGTGTAAGTTAAATTCTGGTGTTGCTTTCTTCTATGAGGAGGCCTGTTAATAAACTGTGTTCTAAACTCTCAAGAGGAATGTCCTAGTTTGCTATCTATTGCTGTGATAAAGACCATGACCAAAAGTAACAGGAGGAAGAAAGAGCAAATTTGGCTTACACATCCTGATCATGTCATTGAAGGAAGCCAAGGCAGACACTCAAGCATAGCAGGAACCAAAGAGACCACAGAGGAATACTGCTTTCCTACGAGCTTGCTCCATGCGTGCCTTGCATAGCCTGCCTTCTTCTATAACCCAGGCCCACCTACCTACGAGTGGCACCACACACAGTGGGCTGGGCCCTCCCACCTCGATCATTAACTCAAACGCACCACAGACTTGCCTACAGGCCAATCTGATGGAAGGTATTTCCCCGCTGAGGCTTCCTCTTTCCAGTGACTCCAGCCTGTGTCAAGTTAAGAGGAAGAAAAATAACTGCGCAGGAATGGAGCTGGAAGGCTGGGTTAAGTTCTAACACTCTCGGTCTATCTAGTTTTGGCAGAACGAAACCTAATGATTCTCCTGCCTCAGCCTTCTGAATGCTGGGATTATAGGCATGTGACACCGCACCTGGACAAACTTGTTCTTTAACAAAAGTGTAAGACCGGAGGGATGTCTCAACGGTTGAGAAAGTTAAGAGCATGTGATGCTTTTGCAAAGGACCTAAGTTTGGCTCCTGGCACACAAGTGAGGCCGCTCACATCTGCCTGTAACTCTAGCCCCAGGGGACCTTCCTCCCTCCACTGGCTTCCATGGGCACCAGCATACACTTGGCATATACTCACGCATATACATATACATAAATAGAAATAGTAACAAAATAAATGTGTTTTTTTTTAATAAATGTGTTTTTAAGAATACGATAGTTGGGTGAAATGGAAGTTATAATGGCTATGGCACCAAAAAAGTCACTACCTATGTAAATTCTATTTCTTCCACCTGGATAATAAGAACGCACACTAAATAAAAACCAATATATCAGAAGATGCTAAAGACCCAAAAGAAATTAACTCCCAAAATTTGATACGTCACATGGTATATTCTATGGATATATGTTCTACTTTGACTTTGAGCCCCAATATACATTAATGAGTAAAATTGTACTAACATCCGGAAACATGGTACCACTCCAGGCCTGGAGTTTCCCCCACAAACCGGTTTCAGGAAACATTTCCATTTGGAAACGTCGTGTTAAAGGTAAAATACCCACTGCTCCATCAAATACACGCAGTTGTCAGCTAGTCTTTGCCCCGCATTGCATGATGCTGGCCAGGAAGGGAAAGTGTCTCACATCTCCCAAAGTAAAACACTCTGCCATCGAGTGTTTCCTCTGCTGGCATGGATAAAGCAAATCCAATCTATATGTTCAACAGAATTCTTTCAACCACAAAGAAAGACAGAGCACAGCATCTGCAAGAAGATGACTTGGCTGAGAGCAAATACAGCCAAAGTCGGGAGAAAAATGTTTTCTCTCATTTGTGGTTTCTAGATTTTATAGAGTTATAGAAAATCATGTATGTGTGTATAAAGCAACTTTATGAAAGGGAAACTGAGGCACAAAGGAAGTGACCAGAGTGGGAAGCAAGGGGGAGGGGTGGGGGAAGCTTAGCATTTCTGTACTTGTAGAAAAAGTTTCCGAGTAACAGGACTGTGAACATATAATATGCACAGTGACAACGTTTAAAAAATCAGAATTTTCTCTGTACAACAAAGGGAGGGGAAACAACAGAAAGATGGGTGGTGTGAATGCATCCTTTCTCAGATCTCTCCAGGAACCTGGAACAGACAGAAGGGACTGGGGAAGCACCATACTGATAGTGAGGGTCGGTAGGAGCTTTCCCTGCGCCCGTTTGCAGGCAGCCCAGAATTGCTGGTTCATTTGCAAAATAATGCTGCTTGCCCCACCTGCTGTTCAGAGCTAAAACTGTGCTGTGCTAGCCAGTCTCGCGCAGCTGAGAGAACGCCCAGCTCCAGGCAGGTCTGACCAGGCTGCTGGCTTCCCAGTGCTGAGGATAGGGCCCCTCCAGCACACCAGACTCAGGCCCTCAGCCTGAGTTCGCCTCCTACGTGGGGCCGGGTTGCTCCAGTCCAGTGTTCAGGGTTGGAAAGCTGCTTCGGAGGTGGGGCTAACGCAACCTGCATTTGACAGAAGTCAACCGCCTTTTGATGAAGCTAAAAGACATGATTTTATGATCCTTGGTTTGGTTTGGTTGTTTTTAAATTGTAGGACATGTGTGGGAAGGACAGCAACATACTTTGTAGCCCTCCTCACATCATGACCAGGTTCGTATTGGGTGTGTTATAAACAGAGGAGCCATTCCTCAGGCCCCCTGCTCTGAGCACACCCTAGTGTACAGGCTTGCTTTTTCTTGTTTGTTTCTGGGGGAGAGTAAGCGGTGTCCTGCTGGATGTGGTAGCACTTGCCTATAATCCCAGCAGGAGGATCAAGGCCATCTCAAGCTACAATAGCACGTTCCAGGACAGCCTGGGCTGTAGAATAGAAGACCTTGCCTCATACAGCCAAAGAGAGAGAAAAAGAGAATCCTTTAATCAGAACTTTTGTTGATGGGAAATGTTGTTATGTCACACTTCTAGGTAACCCACACTCCAGAGTATAGAAAATACAGAATAAATCTAACACCTAAACAAACACACAAAAAACACAAGGTCGAACGAGCAGACATAAACTGTAACAGCACAATTCTAGATGCCCTAGGAATTCAAGACAGACAGACAGACAGACAGACAGACATGAAATTCATGCAGCACATCTAAGTATTTGCTAGCTGGACAGTTTTAATTTTCCACAGTCACAAATGCTAAAGATCCATTCATATCAGAGAACATATAGAAATCTATACACAGTGACTATCCCACTGAATATAGATCAATTAACAGTGTCTCTGTGTGAGTAACTTGATTTAATAAATACAAAAAATAGAAGAATCAGAACTGATGATCTAAAATAATTTATATGGATTTGATACAAGTCTTGTCATCCTAATTATACTTTAAGCTAATAAAATGCCTATTCCCACTTGGAAACCCTGGCACTGGCAAGATAGGAGAACCAGAAGTTCAAGGCCAGTCTGCCCTATGTGAGATCCTGTCTCAAAAACAAACAAAAAATAATAAAAATTATTACACAGAAGTGAAGGTAACTATTAAACAATTCTCAAGTATACAACACGTCTTTTTTTTTTTTTTTTTTTTTTTCCAGAGCTGGGGACCGAACCCAGGGCCTTGAATTCTCAAGTATAAAAATACCCCAAATAGGGGTTGGGGATTTAGCTCAGTGGTAAAGCGCTTGCCTAGCAAGCACAAGGCCCTGGGTTCAGTCCCCAGCTCCGAAAAAAAGAAAAGGAAAAAAAAAAAAAAAACCTCAGATAAAGGTATAAGGGAAATATGGGATGAAAATACGAATTTAAAAGTATAAGGAACAGTTGAAATTTTATTGCTAAGGACTTTACTGATGTAGTTTTTAAATGTATAAACCCAGTACCAAGTCATTGCAATATTTAAATCCATTCATAAAAGTAGTGTGACTTTTGTTTTAAATGCATCTATGGCCACTGTTGAGATAAGGTTTCATGTAGCCCAGGATGGCCTCTGACTACTATGTGCCTTCTGATAGCCTGCCTCCCATTCTGAGTTCTGATAAGCTATGCAACTCCGTACCCAGCGTTTATGTGGTGGGGAACCAAACCCAGGGCCTTGTGCATGCCAGACAAACACCCTAGCAACAGAGCCACATCCACGGCCCTGAAAATGTTTTCCTGCTCCATGTTTTAATTAATAAAAGCACAGAATATGCTGGGAATTATGAATTTTGAGAGTATATGATCGTTTGATCTTAAAATATACTAGATGTAAACATATAGACACAGTATTAGTCACGGTTTTCTCAGAATCAGTTAAACAGTTTGAGGATCGGTATCTGTATAGCTCATGGAAACACTGAGGTGAAATGATGGCCGGTGGAAAAAGCACATAGCAGACACTTAACAAGAACAGATACACCAGGACATTTGATGAATGTCTACGCAATGGCTCGCAGCGATGAGAAAGAATGTCAAGAGCCTTTTCCTCTCCATGTGGCCCAGACTGGCCTGAAACTCTCTATGTAGCCTGGCTCCAAAATGTAATCCTAAAGCGATTTTCTGCTGGGCACTTAAGCACATCCAGCCACTAGCCGAGCCGGCTTCGGTCTTTCTGATAGGCGGGAAACACTCTTAGAGGCTGTAGAGTCTGAGTCTAATAAGCTTACAGTCTACTGGCTGTCGTGATGCCAGTGACCCACTTAAGCCTCAGAGATGGAACAGGCCTTAGACACCTGCCAAGACCCGACGTGACACCAAACTGACTCTTTATGTCTGAGCATCAGAGTCGGACGCTTCCTTTTTCAGAGGATTAGAATCTCAGCAAGAGCCAGTACTCTTTATTACTCAAGCCAGAGTGTAGTTACAAAGCAAAAAAATTGGTGAAAATAAATATAATTTTTGTCTCCAGTGGTCTAGCGTGATTATTAATAGCTCTCTCACTTTTATTGACCAAACTGGGAATGGTAGCACAGGCCTGTAGTCCCAAATACTTGAAAGGCTGAGTAAGAGAACCACTTGTGCCAGGAGTTGGAGGCCAGCCTGGGCTACATAGTGAGACTTCTTTTAAGTGAATGTAGACATAGACATCTGCCACATAGATATGGATAAGGAACGCAAAAGTCTGCTAACATTCAAAGAGCTAAATATTTTACCAGTATCATTACACCGCCTTGTGATCATATATAAACATTAGGGGAAAGGTATAAGGGGAAACAGCACTCAGCAGTTCTCTCTCCTCTCTCCCTCTCTTCTCTCCCGCTCCTCTTCTCTCGCCTTGTGCGTTCTGTGTGAGTGTGTGTGTCTGTGTCTGTGTGTATGCATGTGTGGTATGTATCTGTTTATGTAAGTGTATTTGCCTGGTGTATGCCTGCAGAAGGTACTGGGGATCTTTCTCCATTGCTCTCAGTCTTATTGACTCCAGATACTGTCTCATTGAACCTGGAGCTCTGCTAGGCTGGCGACCAGCAAGTTCCAGCATTCCTCCTGTCGGTGCCCCATCTACACAGTGCTGGGATCACAGGTGCACGCTGTAGTGCCCAGCTTTTCACACGGGTGTTGGGAATCTGAATTGGGTCCTCATGCTTGTGCAGCAAGGGGCCCTACCCCAGAGCCACCTCTTTCCAAATCATACCAGGAGCTCAGGGCAGTAACCAAAAGAGCAGGCTCTGGAGTCAACAGACCCATGTAGAACCCAGGTCCAGTGATCTGCAGATTACTTGTAATTTAACCATAACTGTGAGTGACTTAGCTGTGCCTTGCTTTGCAAATCCCACATGAAAGTGTTCAATAAATGTTAATTACTATTAACTGATAGAAAAAGAAAAAAAAAATTCAAGGACTGTTAACAGGCCTTAACTGCCTCCCTGTTAAGCACTCATCAAACAGTAAGCAGTAGAAAAAAGTCTAACACTTTGTCTTTCACATCGTCATTCAATATCTCCTCTCCTTCTGTAGGCTGTTCTCGTATCCTGTTGTTCTATCCTGTGTTGTGCAGTAGCTTCTTCGACATGAACCCATTTGTCAAGGTTGTGTCTGTTGTTTGGGCTGTTTAGGTCAGATCCAAGGAAAGCTTTGCCCAAAGCAATGTTCTGAAGTGTTTTCCTAATACTTTTTCCTGATAGTTTCAGGTTTCATATTTATTCTGATTTATTTGAAGTTGATTTTGTAATAGTTTATTTCTTTGGGGTACAGACACGTGCCTGTACCCCTGGGGTTTTCCATTCTGTTCTACCAGCTCCACACTTGTTCGTCTTTGGTGGCAGGACTGAACACAGGGTGGCATGCATATTGGTAAATCACATTTCAACCACATGCTTTAAAAAAAAAAACCAGGATTGCATGGCTTAGCCCATTAGATGCTCTTTGTAGTGTTCTGACGAACTGTTCAACCAGCAAAAGATGATCCTGTAGAATATATACTACTCAAATACAAAAGGCAGCAAGGATCTGATTAAAACAGGTTGAATAACCTGAAGGGATGTGTCTCCCAAGAGGATACCTAAATGGCCAGTAAATATATGAGAAGGAATTTCAGTGTCACTACTCATCAAAATCACGAGAACAAGCTAGTCACCTGAAAGTATCTAGAAACTTCTAAATAAATGGAAAACAACAAACACAATAAGGACCACCTTTAATCCCAACACAGGAGGCAAAAGCAGGCAGATCTCTGAGTTCAAAGCCTGCCTGGTCTACAGAGTGAATTTCCAGGGTAGCCAAAGCTACATACTGAGATCCTGTCTAAAAAATAAAAAATAAATAAAAACCAGCCCACAACAAAACAACAACAAAAATGCAGTTAAAAAAAAAAACCAGCACTCCTGTAATGCAAGCACCTGGGAGATCACTGCAGGATGAGTTTTGAACTTGAGTTCCAGGCTGAACAGCGTAAGATTATGTCTCAGCAAACAAACGGTTAAATGAATAAAATAAACCCAGATGTGGTGAAGGAGACAGACGTGCCATCCCATACCTTAGAAGTGGAGGCGGGAAGATATTGAGTTAAGGCAAGTGTGGGTTACATAGTGAGACCCTATCTACAGGACAAGGAGAAAGAGGATGAAGAATTTGAAAAATAAAAAGGGCTAACAAAAATGCAGAGACAGGAACTGTCATGTGCTGTGGTGACATCAATTGGTAGAGCATTACAAAGAGCAGTATGGCTTTTCTTAAAAATGAAAACTATAACCACCAGTAAGGATTCCACAATCCTATTACTAGGTATATGTTCAAAGGAACTGGAGTCAAACATTTGCATTCTTGTGCTTCTTTACATGAATGTGTGTGTGCATGGGAGCATATGCCAAGAGTGCAAATACCTTTAGAGAGGACTCAGAGCGGTTTGCTGCTATTCTGGAAAACACAACTGCCTGAAATGTGGGCTCAAAGGATCTGATGCCTTCTGGCCTTTGCTGGCACTGCACTTATGTACACACACACACACACACACACACACACACACACACACACACACACAAACACACATGTGCCCGTGCATGGGCACAGAGAAACTAATATATTTCTAAAAAAAGATACTAAGCAAATTCTTGCATTTTGTGAAGTTAACCATTGCACTAAGGGTAATATCACACTGCGGTAAAAGTGACTGGCCTGATAATTTGCTTATCAAACTCAGTAAGCTCAGGGCTCATATCACCCATCTTTAAAAGGAATGATTTCAGGGCTTCTTAGATCCAGAGTAAGTTACTTTGGAGGAGTACACACATCTAGAAGTTGTTTCCATTTGCAGTCTAGTCGTCCAGAGGGAAAGCAAGATGTGCACTGTGTGGAATCCTGCAGCTGGACAATGGTCACTACAGAGCTGGAACTCTATTGACTGTCTGCTTCCAGAGCACGGCAGTCAATCCTGACACCACTGTGCCCAACCATAAGCACAGAGAGGCCTCGTGAAGTCAGTCAGTCTCTCCTCATCTAATCCTTAAGTACCCAGAATGGTATTCTCAGCGAGACTAATTGCAAATCTGAAGAGTGGGAAGAATCTTAGCGATCATTAATCCAAACCAAAATGAAGACATAATCTTCCCCTATGTCCCTCCAACCGGACGTGGGTGACAACAGACACCGTTACCTAGGCAATGTGGGATGGGTATAAAGGAAACAGAAGACAGAGGAACACTTCTAGGAGTAAATCTGTTTGGGTTAGCGCATTCAGATAGACATCGCTCGCCAGGAAGTTAACTTCAGTGACAGTGCGCCGGGCTGAAGCCTGGACACCAGGTGTCGCCGTTAGTCTCCATCAGGCTATGGGACTCCGGTACCAACAAAACCCAAGGCTGATCGCCTAGTCCTTGGGCCACAAGCAGCCAGGGGCTGCGCGTGCACCGTCCACGCGCGCCCCCCGGCTCCATCCCGCGCAGGCGCTGTGGTTTCACGCGCCCTGCACGCCGGCTAGCGGCCGCAGCAACCCGCACCCCTTACCCGCGTGCTGGCTCCACCGCCCCGGCCTCCAGGTTCCCGGCGGCCGCCTCGCGGGGCGCCACCTCCTCGGCCTCGGCGGAAGCCCCGGCCTCGGCCCCGCCGGCCGCCTCCGTCCCCGCAGCCTCCTCTCGCCAGCGCCGTCGCGGCCCCGGCCGGCCCTCGGTCCCCTCCGGGCCGCTCCCGGCCTCCCCGCCGCCCGCGGCCGCCTCGAGCCCCTCTCTCAGCCTGCATGAGGCCGCCGGCGAGCAGAGCACGCGAGCCGCGGCGGAGAGCGCAGGCCCCACCGGAAGCGGCCGAGCGCCAGCCGCGGTGATCAGGGCGCGGGGCCCGGCCGGGGCGGGGACCACATAAGTGATCTGTAATAAAAGGATACCTTAAAATCACTTTGTGTGATAGTTCTTAATTCATACGAGTGTTTAAATGACGCAAAACCCAAGATGTCCAATGAGTTTAGTTAACATCTTAACTTGAAAAAGATAAGCCATTTTAAAGTCAGGATTTAGGAAGGAGGTGTGGGTTGAAGATGAGTCCCACATCACAGTTGTGGACAGTGGCTCAAGTGGATGGAGGGTCCAGTAGGAAAGGGAAAAGATGCTTGAAAATCTTGAAGAGAACTTGTAAATGTAGTTGCTGTAACGTACATTTACTGAGCCCTTGGTTCTCATAGGTACTCTTGTTACCCTTATTTTGCTAGAGAGCTTAACTTTGGCTAGACGGTGTCCAAAGACAAGGGTAGCAGGAAAGATGTTGGTCAAGTCCAGGAAGAGCTGGTCACTGCTGTCCAGGGGACATCTAAGGGTAGGAGTGTGTAGGTCCAGTCTGGGAGGTGTAGAGCACCGATGGGTAACTGCTTTGTAGCTTTCCCGGATGCAGATTCTGAGAGGACACCTGGATGTTATGGGCAAAAGATAAAGTTAAGGAGTTTGGGAGAAAAACTTTTTCTTAGGTGTACATTTGAGACTCTTAGGCCCAAGGTCTTGGGAGTCAAAGGAAGGGTCCCAGGAGCAAGGATAGGGAAATGGATCTCCGCCCCCTCAGGAAAAGGCAGGGAGGGAGGAAAACACGCTGTTTATTGACAATTCTTGTCTTGAGTCTATTTGACTGGGGGAGGCAGATTCAAGTGGATTCCCTGAAGCTCGCACAAAAGAAAACACAAATATTAAATAACTTTTATGGCTTTATAGCTAGTCATTAACAGAATGATTCAAACCTAGGGTCGCCCGGCTTCAAAGTCTCCATGGCTCTTGAGAAAATCTGTAAAAGAGATTTAAGTTTTAGTCAGAGACATAAAAGTTCAGGCCATAGTTGTCAAAGTGTAAAACAGAAATGAGAGCCAAGAAGGCAGCTAGGAAATGGGAAATTTAGGATTTTACATTCAAATGTAAATGAGGAAGTTAGGCTCTGAAGGCAGTGGAGATGTCCGTATGTATTGCTTGAGTGGGCAGATCACGAATGTCATCAATAAGGAGAGAGTTAAGGGTTCAGGAGAACGCATCAGGACAGGTGGCCTGAATCACAATATTTGGACACACACATATATATAAAGCTTTAATCCTAGTCACCCTCACTCCCCTGTCCTGTCTCGTAGCAATAAGTAACATTTTTTTTAATTTATTTATTTATTATGTATGAGAGCATTGTAGCTTGTCTTCAGACACACCAGAAGAGGGCATCAGATCTCATTACAGATGATTGTGAGCCACCATGTAGTTGCTGGGAATTGAACTCAGAACCTCTGGAAGAGCAATCAGTGCTCTTAACCTCTGAGCCACCTCTCCAGCCCAATAAGTAACATTTTAACACTGCTATCTTGCAATTTTGCTATCTCGCTCCCAAAGGGTTAACTTTGTCAGTACACACCATTGTTTATTTTCTTTTTTAAAAAATCATTTCTACATTTTTCTTTTCTTGATGCACGCTATATTTTTATTCTTTCTATTGGTGAGATAGACAGATGGTAGAGTGAGAATCTTTGTATTTACCTGTGAAATTCAGAATGCCAGTGGTACTTAAGATTAATATGTTCTTCCTTATTTTCAGCTCTCAAAATCAGTAGTCCCATCTCATCGTAAGCACCAAGCACAGACCACAAGACCATAAAAATAGTAAAGAGAATCATATTGTTTTGTTTATGCACAAAAAAGGAGCCCCAAGGACTTAGACAGGTAGAATGGGCATTTTTAAGAACACAGTGACAGTCTACCCCCATTCTCTGGGTGACTAGGCTCAAAGTGGCTTGGTACATCATCTTCTTCAAAACTCTGTGTTCAGTGACAAAGTTGGTAGCTTAAAATTTGGCACTGTGGGGATTTTCACAGGATTGAAATTGGCAAATTTCTGCAAAGCAAGACTATACCTAGGGGAGTGAGCAATTTGAGCTTTTAGCCCAGTATAACAAAATGCCATGAAACAGGTAGCTCACAGCGCATCTGTTTTCACAGTTCTGAAGCTGTCAAGTCCCAGAGCAGGGTGTGGGCAAATTACCTGTCTAGTGAGGCTCCTTGTGTTTGTTCCCCAAACTTTTTGTTGTATTCTCACATGGTGGAGGACCGTGACTTGATTATAGTTGGTCTTCCTCCCTCTCTCTAAAACTCTGGGGGTTTGGAGTTTTTTTTAAAGACTAATTTATTATCATATTTATATGAGTACAATGTATCTGTCTTCAGACACAGCAGAAGAAGACATCAGATCCCATTACAGATGGTTGTGAGCCACCATGTGGTTGCTGGGAATTGAACTCAGGACCTCTGGAAGAGCAGTCAGTGCTCTTAACCGCTGAGCCACCTCTCCAGTCCTAAAATTCTGGTTTTACACTTTGGGTTGTTGTTGTTGTTGTTGTTGTTGTTGTTGTTGTTGTTGTTGTTATAGTTTACATTTTTCACTAATAAGAGCTGATGTCAGTAAGTTACAAACAAGCAAATATTTTTGTTTCCTACCGCCAGTTAACAAAAACACATAATGTAGCATCTTCTTTAAGTAAGACTTGATTTTTGCATTTCAACAGGCATGCCATATAACACAAGCAAAATGGCCTTTTGCTACTTTATTCTCTCTTTCACCCTACTGCACAAACACAGTATGTGTTTTTGTTAACTGGAGGTAGGAAACAAAAATATCTGCTTATTTCAACCCCTTAACACCATGTAGAAGAGAAGAAGAAAAAAAAGAGAGAAGAAAGGAAAGAGATCTCTGAATAAAGTCATTGGTGGGAAATGGGACAGCGTTATCATTAGACTACTTCCTATTGACTAGGAGTATCAAGTTCCTTGGGGCAAGTTTGAGCTTCACGGTCAGGATTTTTTTTAAAGACAGACAGAAAGATATTTTCTTAGACAGAATGGGCATTTTAAGAACACACTGACAGTCTGTTGGCCTTCGTACTGGAGGCTTTCCATGAAGATCTCTGGCCTGGCCAGGTACGAGGGTTCAGGCGAAAAGGAAGAGAACTCGAGCAGGGAGGGGCGAGCTGCCTCTGCTGCCTCCGCCCTCTGCTGCCTCCGCTGCCTTTAATCCTTCTGGAGAGGATCCTTATATACAGTTTTGGGGTGGGTCAGGGTCTGACCGGAGGTGCTGCCTATTAGCTTGGCCAGAGAGCTTGGGAATACCTTATCTACACGTGGGAGGCGTGGTCAAGCCTTTAGGTGACTGATGGCCACAGCCTCTCTACAGGGGGATGGGGGGGCTGTAGCTACTTGAGACGGGCCTGGTCTCCTAGGAGTTAAGGTAAAAGCCTACCTCCCTCCTGAAGGTCACCAGAATTTCAAACTCATCTCAACCAGGAACCAGGATACCTTTCACAGTCTGCGGCCCCACAACAGTCTATCCCTGTTCTCTGGGTGACCAACATCAAAATGGTTGGTACAGTACCTTTTACAAAATTCTGTGTTCGGTGACAAAGATGATAGCTTAAAATTTGGCACTGTGGGGGTTTTTTCCAGGATTGAAATGCAAAGTTTTACATGATTGAAACAATCAACAATCAACCCACCCCTCCAGCCCTAGTGTTTATATCCCCAGAATTCAAAAGGTCGTGCCTTGTCACAGCTTGAGGCAAACCGTAGTCAGCTGTCGTGAACAGTCAGAAACAGCCAATAGTCCACATCTGGGATTAAATGAAAACATATTCTTATAACATTTCTGGTTTTCTTTTTCTTTAAAGAAACCAAAATTCCAAAATTGTCACTACAGAGTCCTAACAAAAACCATTATTAGAGGAATATAATAATCACATTTTACATAAACAAATGCTTCAGTAAGAAATGGAAAATTCATTGCCTTTACTTCTTTTTAAGTTTATATAAAATGCCTTTATAATGTTCACAGCTTTTAATCATAGCTTTTAATCAAGTGGAATTTCCTCAAGGAAATTAACAAAAATGTATATAAAGGTTTATCTCAAAGTAGTCATTGTGACCTTACATTGTAAAATTCAATACAATCTAACTATGCTTCCCCTTTTATTGAAAATAGGTTTTTATTATATAATATATCCTGATTATAGATTCACACTCCCCCTCCCCAATCCAGATACATCCCTTTTCTTTCTCTCATTAAAAAACAGATATCTAAGGAAGAATAACAAAATAAAATAGAACAAAGACTAACACATTGGAATAGGACAAAACAAACAAGCAGAAGAAAAAGAATTCAAGAAAAGGCACAAGAGACAGATGCAGAGACCCACTCATTTGCATACTCAGGAATACCCACTGGAATCTGTAATATACATATAATATGTATGTATGATTTGTACATATTACACACACACACAGAGAGAGAGAGAGAGAGAGAGAGAGAGAGAGAGGGAGAGAGAGAGAGAGAGAGAGAACCTGTAGGGTACGAAAAGAGAAAAATTAAAAATAAATAAAAATTTTGAGAGATAAATTTAAAAAATAAAAGTCCTGACATGACACTATGAACCTCCACAGGTGCCACTGAATTCACTTCCTGTTGGCCATCTACGGAAGGGGAGGATTGGAGAGTGCAGGGGAAGGGCATGTAGTCTATACTGAAGAGTAGTTTGTTTCCTCAGTGAGACTTCCTTGGAGAAACTAAATTTTCATTTGCAGGTGGCTATCAATGGAGACGGCTTCTGGGTTAGAAACGGGGACATGTGTCCACCTGTTTCAGCTCTAGGACTCCATCCGCTGCATACCCAGAAGGCCCTGTGCATGATGCCTCAGTCTCTTGAGAGTTCGCATGTCCTCAGTCCTGATGACTTAGAAATCTTTGTTCACTTGGTGTCTGCAACCCACTTGGTTCTTACACTCATTTCACACTTTCTCTGTAAAATTCCCTGAGCCTTGAGGTAAGAGATTTGGGGGAAAACAACCCATTTAGGGCTGAGTATTTTGATGTCTCTGAATACTGTCTGGCTGTTGGTCTCAAATGGAGTATAGATTTATGCAGAGAATTCTCAAAAGAGAAAATCCAAATAGCTGAGAAACAGTTAAAGAAATGTTCAACATCCTTAGCCATCAGAAGAATGCAAATCGAAAATGACATTTCAACTGTCACCTGTCAGAATGACTAAGGTCAATAAAACAAATGACAGCTCATGTTGCAATGATGTGGAGTAAGGGGAATATACATCTATTGCTGGTAGGAGTGCAAACTTGTAAAGCCACTATGGAAATCAGTGTAGGGGTTCATCAGGAAGATAGGAATCAATCTACCCAAAGATCCAGCACCACTCTTGGGCATATACCAAAGTGATGCTTCGTGCTACCACAGAGACACTTGCTCAAGTTCATTGCTGCCCTATTCATAATAGCCAGAAACTGGAAACAAACTCAAATGAGTGTATAAAGCAAATGTGTTTACATTTATGCAATTGAATATTATTTAGCTATTAAAAATGAAAATTTGAAATTTACAGGGAAATTAATGGAACTGAAAAAAGTTATTCTGAGTGAGTAATGCAGACCCAAAAAGACATTACATATAGAGTAAGGGACTGGAGGGACAGATAGAGCTCCTTAGGAAAAGGAAATAAAATAGGTAGCTATGAGGTGTGGTGGGGTGCTGGAAAAGGAGGATCAAGTGGGGAGGGAGGGTGAGAGGAGGACTAAGAAGGGAATGTGGAGACAGTTAAATTAAAGGGCATTGAAATGGTAGTGGGGAAACCTAATACAATAGAAACTTCCTTAAATTTATAATACATGAAGCCGATCTAAATGAAATTGCCAAATAATGAGAGACAGGACCCAAACTGGATATTTCTTTTCATCAAATGAAACTTCCAGTACCTGGGATGGGTTACATCTCATTGAACTGTTGGACAAAGTGGTCCAATGGGAACCCCTAAACAACCCAGGCCATTGCCAAGTCTATTGTCTGCTTTCCACAAATCGGTGTCAAAGCCCCACAACCCAGGGAACACGAGGAAGCCAGTGCCTACACGGAGCCTTCACCCCTACGTGCTAGTGTATCTGGTATAGGAAGGTACTCTGCACACAGCCAGAGGAGAAATGCAAACACCAACTAAGCAACAACCTTTGATCAAAACCCAGTGCACTAGCAGACCCATAACCAAAACTGCTTGGATGACCAAGAACCTGAGATCAGATAGCCCAGGGACCTAGGATAAAACCAAACACTACGTCCATGAAAAAAAAAAAAAGCTATCGTAAGCATATGAGAACATCAAAAACATACTCATAAGAGACAGAGAGTAGTGAGACATTCCCTTTTAAAAATATTTAGGAAAGATGTCAACTCGTAACGGTAGTTCAACCTGGCTGAAGAATGAACACTGAGAATGATCACATTGGACATGGAGACTTTAAGTTCATCTTGTGGTATGTGCAACTGAACTTATCTTTAGATTGAATGTTGGTAGTCACCATCAATTAGATGATGGAATCAAGTGTTGAGAAATGAAGGACGTCAATTGTAATGATGTGCATTGAACCAAACAAAAAAAAGAGTGGAAATCAGTGAAGAAACAAAAAGCTATTGTTCTACTAAAAGAACACAGCAATAAAATGACTCCTGCTGACGTACTGCTGTGCCATAGATCAATGCTTTGCTCAGCATCATCAGAGATGCTTTCTCCTCACATCCTTTACTTGAAAGAAAGCTGTGTAAATAGTTACCTTCACGTTCATATGCACAGCTCAGCAGCGCTTCTTTATTGGAAAGACCAGCATTCCCACATCACAGAGGCTTGCCACACGTTCCAAAGCAACCTAGTCTTCATAATGAGTTTCACAACAGCCCGAACCAAATGAAAAGAAGCAATCTGAGGAGGAGTACTCATGCTCTCTGCTTCCTGATTGTGGTGACAACGGGACCAGACACCTCCTGCTTCTTTGTGCCCGACACGATAGGTTGTGCTCCCTGAAACACTAACTCAGAATAAACCATCCCTTCCTTTTATCAGGTATTTCACTGCAGCAATGAGACAAGTGACTAAGACAGTGTCTCGGTAATTTGTCCAATCTGGCCTCGAACTTACAATTCTCCAACAGCAGACTCCCAAAGTAGCTGGAATTAATCCTAACCACCAGACTGAGCCCTCATAGGGTTCGGGTGCACAGAGAAAGTGTCATCAATGAAGAAAAGACCACACCAGAATTTTCTGCAATGCAAGAAACTACAAAGGTGGATTTTTTATTATTGTTTGTACTTTTTTAAAAAAAAGTGTATATGAATACACTGTAGCTGTCTTCAGACACACCTGAAGAGGGCATCGGATCCCATTACAGATGGTTGTGAGCCACCATTGTTAGGATTTCCAATTTTGGCCGGTGCCCAGACAGAACACACCCAGACAACAAGGTTCCACGTGGAGAGGTTTAATGAGAGAGGAAGAGGAGAGGAGAGGAAAGGCAGCCGGCCATGGGCACATGGGAAGGGGGAAGGGGGCAAGAACAGAGAAGAACAAAGAGTAAGAGGGGGTAAGAGGGGAGTAAGAGAGGGTAAGAGGAAGAGGAGGGGCAAGCAGCCCCTTATATAGTCAGGCACAGCTGGCTGTTGCTAGGCAACTGTGGGGCAGAGCATACCTGGCTGTTGCCAGGTAGTTGTGAGGGTAGAGCTTAGACGGAATACCAACAACCGTGTGGTTCCTGGAAATTGAACTCAGGACCTCTGAAAGGGTAGTCAGTGCTCTCCACTGCTATCTCTCCAGGCCCAGTAATCCTATCTTTCATATATGCCATTGTGTTAGTTTAAAAGTCAATTTTTCCTTAGCAAACTGATCAGATACCAAAAGAAAGCGTCAATCACACAGGAAGACCCTCAAGAAAATGAGCTGAACTTGTTGTATATTTTAATACGTTCGGCCTATGTTATTTATTTTTCATTTTTTATTTTTGTTTCATATATTTTTGAGAATTTCACACATACATACAATTTACCTCCTCCAAACTTATGACCTCTTTTCATCCTTTTCTTAAGAGCCCAGGGGCTGCAATTCCTGCCGCCCACATATTCATGGAGCCATCCACTGGAGCAGAGTTGACCAACCAGTAGCCATACCCTTAAAGAAACCTGACTCCCCTGGAAGCCGTCAACTGTTGACAGCTCCTCAGTCAGGAGTAGGAGCTCGTGAGCCCCCTCCCATGTCCAGGCTGGACAGCTGACTGGCCTGAAGTTGCACAGGTCCTCTGCAGGCAGCCACACCTCTGTGAGCTCATGAGCACACAGTCTTGCACGTTCAGGAGACACTGCTTTGCTCACCCTTCAGCCTCCACCACACCCCACCCTGGCTCCTTCCACCCTCCCAGTTTAACTTCTATAATCCATTCATTATGTAGTCATTTTCAAAATGTGGGCTAGCAACATAGTGTCACTTGTTGAAATGCAAATGCCTAAGCCTGTTGTAGCCAGAATTCTTAGGATGAGGCCCAATGATCTATTTGAGTACATTTGCTGGTGACTTCGATGAATATTCAAGTTGGACAATCACTATGATAAGGAAACATTTGGGCTTTCACATAAATTTCACAAGAGAACCTTATAATTCCTAGTCCACGACAGCTTCTCACTACTTGGAAAACAAAATATTGTGATGATATTTCTTTATATCTATCTATCTATCTATCTATCTATCTATCTATCTATCTATCTATCATCTATCTATCTTTGTTAATTAAAATGGGTCTCAGTATGTAGAGTTGGCCAGCCAAGAGCCTCACTAATATAGACCAGGCTGGCTCTGAACTCACAGATATCCACCTGCCTCTGCATCCCAAGTGCTGGGATTGAAGTTGGGCACTACCGCATCCTGACTGCGATAGTTCTAAAACAAATCATTGACCCCCTGCAAATATAAATCTCATAAAACAAATACATCTGCCTGATTTTTCTGTAAACAGGCAGACTTTTAAAATGGTTTAGCTGCCTTTTTATACTTGATGTGTAAAACGGAGAGTGGAAAACATTGGTAGGATTTCTCAGAATGAAATCTGATCCTTTTCCTTCTTCTTTTGAACCAGCATCTCAGTAATTTGCCTTTTACTGCTCTGGAGTCCAGGCAGGTCTTGAATTGTCCATCCTTCTATCTCAGCCTCCAGAATCCCTGGGCTCTTAGGCCTGCATCACCAGGTCTGGCTTTCCACTTGTGTATTTTAAACATCTGCATCTACTACTGAGAGGTACACACCAGACACAGAGCGAGGGATTTTGGCAGGATCTATTCTGTAAGCCCCAAGTTCCTGCCCATTTTATGCTAGAGGTAAATGAACAAGCAACGCCTATGAGGCACTGATGGAATGTCAAAGAGCTTCAAGGGCTGGGGGTTAGAGAACTCAAAACTGATGAACCATTTCTAAAGTATACACTGCAAATTTCTACTGCCCTCCCCACTCTAAGATGCTGACCTGGTTTTCTGTAACAGACATTATCAGAAGACAATTTCCATCGCGGCCATTACTAAACACGGCAGCTGGGATCCGTACCCCTACACTCCACTTTCCCTTGGGATACTATTGTTGGACCTCTGATCCAGTCCAAGCAGTTACTTCTATTGCCACATTAGGCCCCATGCCAGCTCACTTATCTGGAGACCAGAAACTCTATCACACTCTCCCGTATATCAGCTTTACCTTCTAATTTACCATTCACATTAGCATGAAAATGTGGTTTATTTCCACTTTTCTTTAAAAATAAGAAAAGGCCACGATAGACAGATGGCTCAGCACTTAAAAAGCACTGAATGCTCTTCATGAAGGCCAGGATTCGGTTCCTAGAGTTCACACGGTGGCTCACAACTGTCTGTAACTCCATTCCGAGGAGATTTGACTCCCTCTTCTAGCCTCCAAAGAGCATTTCATGCTTGCATAACCATGGTCCACAGACATCCGTGCAGAAACGACCACGCTTCTCTTCATCCCTCCTTCCCATGCGCCACACAGCTTTCCAACCACCATAGCCCCAAACAATTTACCCAGATGCATTCTGATCTCCCTGGAACTAAACCCAGGTTCAAGCATCAGTCCTAATCTTCCTACATTAATCAGCCTTGCTTGAAGTAGTATGTTGCTTTGCTGTCTCCTCGAGACATTCTCCTCCTGAGGCTTACAGAAAAATATGTCTTCATTAGGAGTGCAAATATGAATATAGAATCTTTGCTTTTACTGCTTTTGGAAAGTTTGCTAACTTTCGACTTTTCCCATAAATCTGCTTGCAGCAGTCTTTCCAAGGCTTTTTATGATGTGGCACATAGAAAAATGATAATTTTCCAAAAGTCTAAGAATACTACGTAAGACAGAAGGAAAAGGAGCCCCAACCTCACACCAGAACTGGGAGACAAGCCACACACACACACACACACACACACACACACACACACACACAGTGGCTCCCTGTTTAGTCTTCAAATGTAAACTGTCTCATCGGCTCTCCTGTCCTCAGTGACAGTGCAGCTATTTAATATCTTGGGAATAGCTCTTTCTGTCCCTGAAGGCTCCACTTTATTCCTGGGTACTCTATAAAGTAATATTAAGCCTCTCGATTCATGTGTTGGCACATCTCTTTTATGCTCCACTTAGCACACTGGTAAACACCATTTTTAAAGCCAGTCAGTTAAATTCCTGCTCCTGGCATCAATGCTTCAGAGGCAATGAGAAGTCATCTCTTAGACGAAATGAACTTTGGACAGCATTTCTTCTCTATCAGTCAAAAGGAGTTAAATATGTGCTACTTAAAAAGAGCCACCTAAGGGCTCTAAGAATCAAGCAAGCAGGGGCTGGAGAGATGGCTCAGTGGTTAAGAGCACTGACAGCTCTTCCCGAGGTCCTGAGTTCAAATCCCAGCAACCACATGGTGGCTCACAACCATCTGAAATGAGATCTGATGCCCTCTTCTGGTGTGTCTGAAGACACACTACAGTGTACTCATAATATATTAATAAATAAATAAAATATTTAGGGATTGGGGATTTAGCTCAGCGGTAGAGCGCTTGCCTAGCAAGCGCAAGGCCCTGGGTTTGGTCCTCAGCTCCGAAAAAAAAAAAAAAAAAAGAGCCACCTAAAACTTTGTTTCTTTGCACATTCCTTCCAGGGGAGTTCTGGAGTTCTGCTTGACATTTAACCCACTGTGAGCCTTCCTGTTTTAAGCCCACTGCTTCTGGTTGCTATCTCTCATGTTCATGCCCCGTTGTCCCACATTTGAGTCTGCCACACCCACACTCACCTCTACCCCTCCCCCAACCCCACTTTTACCCCACCCCCTCATTTTCCTATCCGGCACTCTCATCCTTTTAAGCAATTCTATTTTTTCCTTTCATTCTCCTTTACCTTCTCGACCCCTTTTTAAAACAGTGCCACAAGAGGGCAGCAGTTTCACACATATGAAAGAGACATGCATTAGTTGTTAAAAAGCAAAAGGATTATACACTAAAAAAAAGTAAAAGGAGACACAATGCTGGGTCGGTAGGAAGGAGGTGGGACTAGGAGGGGTTGAGGGAGGTGAATATGATCAGACCCATCATATGAAATTCTCAAAGAACTAATACAGTTTTAAAAGAGTAGCCCTGATTTTTTTTTTTTTTAAGTTACTGCTGATGGTCTAGTGATTTCTATGGAAGAAGGATGGTTTCAATGGGAAAAGTGAGGAATGAGAGCAAGGGGGTAGGAAGATAAACAAAATTCATGTGTTACATGTGTGAAAATGTCAGAATTTTTTATTGAAAAAACATGCAATTGAATTTTTTTTTCTTTTTTTCGGAGCTGGGGACCGAACCCAGGGCCTTGCGCTTGCTAGGCAAGCACTCTACTGTTGAACTAAATCCCCAACCCCACAATTGAATTTTTATACTCAAGTACCAATACTTGTTCATTAGGCAGAAGAATTTTGCAATGATAAAATTATATACATGTATTGCTATACTGTTATCCAATGCATTGATGTGTGCATATATATTTTTAGAGTGCTATCCAAATTTATTCTGCCTTCTACCTTATACTTAACTATTTCAACACTATCAATAGTTTTGATAATAAATTAAGTAATTTTCTAAGTGGGAGAAAAAGACTTAACAAGTCGGCATTTTGCTCTGCATACATTTCATAATTCTGTTAGCAATGATGAGCCCTGAATGGAAAAGAAAACCATGCAGAAGTGTGTGGGATGAGTGGAACTGACCCATTTATGTTTCTTCCAGATATTGGCCAAGAAGAGGGGAGGCCAAACATAGAGCAGCTCCAAACCTTGGTCTAAATCTGAATGTAATTTCCTGAGCCAGGATGGAAGGGGAGTCTTACAATGAAAGCACTGTCAACGGCACCCCGGTAAATCACCAGGCTTTGGAACGCCATGGACTGTGGGAAGTCATTACTATTGCAGTTGTGACTGCGGTGGTCAGCCTGATGACCATTGTCGGCAATGTCTTGGTCATGATCTCCTTCAAAGTCAACAGTCAGCTCAAGACAGTTAACAACTACTACCTGCTCAGCTTGGCCTGTGCAGACCTCATCATTGGCATCTTCTCCATGAACCTCTACACGACCTACATCCTCATGGGACGCTGGGTTCTCGGGAGTCTGGCTTGTGACCTTTGGCTGGCACTCGACTATGTAGCCAGCAATGCTTCTGTCATGAACCTTCTGGTGATTAGTTTTGATCGTTACTTTTCCATCACAAGACCACTGACGTACCGGGCCAAGCGTACCCCAAAGAGGGCTGGCATCATGATTGGCTTAGCATGGCTGGTCTCCTTCATCCTCTGGGCGCCAGCCATCCTCTGCTGGCAGTACTTGGTCGGGAAGCGGACAGTACCACCTGATGAGTGCCAGATCCAGTTCCTCTCTGAACCCACCATCACTTTTGGGACTGCCATTGCTGCCTTCTACATCCCTGTCTCCGTCATGACCATACTCTACTGCCGGATCTACCGGGAGACAGAGAAGCGAACCAAGGACCTGGCTGACCTCCAAGGTTCTGATTCTGTGGCAGAAGCCAAGAAGAGAGAGCCAGCTCAAAGGACCCTGCTCAGATCTTTCTTTAGCTGCCCTAGACCCAGCCTGGCCCAGAGAGAAAGGAATCAGGCCTCCTGGTCATCCTCCCGTAGAAGCACCTCAACAACAGGAAAGACAACCCAGGCCACTGACCTAAGTGCTGACTGGGAAAAGGCTGAGCAGGTTACTACCTGTAGCAGCTACCCCTCTTCAGAGGATGAAGCCAAGCCCACCACTGACCCTGTCTTTCAAATGGTCTACAAGAGTGAGGCCAAGGAAAGCCCGGGGAAGGAATCCAATACCCAAGAGACCAAGGAAACAGTTGTGAACACCCGGACTGAAAACAGTGACTATGACACTCCCAAATACTTTCTGTCTCCAGCTGCTGCTCACAGACTCAAGAGTCAGAAGTGTGTTGCCTATAAGTTCCGATTGGTGGTAAAAGCCGATGGGACCCAGGAGACTAACAATGGCTGTCGAAAGGTGAAAATCATGCCCTGTTCCTTCCCAGTGTCCAAAGACCCTTCAACAAAAGGTCCGGATCCCAACCTCAGTCATCAAATGACCAAACGAAAGAGAATGGTTCTGGTCAAAGAGAGGAAAGCGGCTCAGACCTTGAGTGCCATTCTCCTGGCCTTCATCATCACATGGACCCCTTATAACATCATGGTCCTGGTTTCCACCTTCTGTGACAAGTGTGTCCCCGTCACCCTGTGGCACTTGGGTTACTGGCTGTGCTATGTCAACAGCACCATCAACCCCATCTGCTATGCTCTCTGCAACAGAACTTTCAGGAAAACCTTTAAGCTGCTTCTTCTCTGCCGGTGGAAAAAGAAAAAAGTAGAAGAGAAATTGTATTGGCAAGGAAACAGCAAGCTACCCTGAAACCTTAGCACCTCCCCTGGAAAGAATAATGATCACCGTCTGGTTTGCTTGTTTAAAGAACGTCATCTGCTGTTCTGAGTCCTTGAAGGCTTGTCAAGGTGCAAAATCTTCTGTCAAATGAAGAGTCGTCACACATGCACCTGCCATGTGCGGTGAGTCTTGACCGTTCCCAAGGCCACCTAAGGCCACTAGAGTTTGCCAGTGGATCAGAGAGATGGACTCAGGGCCCTTCTCTGGAAGGACACTTGAGTCACCATGAACAGTGACATCAGGAACTGATCTGTGAAGAACAGTGGAGCCCAGATGGAAATTTTCCCCTGCGGCATTCTGTCACAGGGTGTTGTGCAATGTGTATGTGTCTATATGGAATTGTCTTATATCAGTGAGAATCAGGAGAGTGTAAGCCAGTCTCACCTCCGGATACAAGTGTTGATCAGCTGGCTTCTAAGAATATCACTGTTTGTAACTTAATCAGCATTTATTATGCAGCTATCATGTGTGCTCTGTACTGTGGCGCGTTTTCCTGTTCATACACAGAATGATGCTCTTTCTCTTCCTTTCATTACTATGACAACTCCTGTACCCACTGAAACCATGGTGATTCCCCAAACAATCAGTACCTTGAGTCAGGAAGGATGCTGACATTGGCTCACTTGTACACTTGGTCTCCCAGAGGAGCCTTTATTCTGCTACTAATGATGATGGAGTTTCAATTCACAGTTATTTTCATGCTTACCAATGGGGTAAATATTTCACTAGACAAATATTGTATATCTTTTTGGTGTCCATTTGGAGTCACTTATTAAGTATATAGTATTCTCGGGAGAAACTGGTTATATTATAGCAGTTCTGCCCAGTTAAGAATCCTTTCCAGGACAGTGAATGCTGGTTCATTTATGCTGTTCTCGGGAGGGGGGGGGTTGCTTCCTAATCTCTTTCCAAGACAAGCCAAACATAAAATATGGAAAACAAATAGAATTTTTTCCATGCTTTTAAATTTCTTTAAGAGTCTTTGAAGTCTCCAACCCCCTCATCCAGACTCCTAACTCACACTCAGCCATGCACAGATCACTATTCTGTGTGGGAAGAGTGTGCTACTTTGGCAAACAGGAGGGGGGTGCTTCCTCCTCCTCCTCCTCCTCCTCCTCCTCTTCTTCCTCCTCCATAGATCTTTCATGTTTGAAAAAATAACTTCTTTGCTCAGACCTATCCAAATTTACCCAAAAGTGAGAAGCTCAGGAAAGTACACTCGAAGGTTCAGCGCAGCTGGTTATAGCCTTTAAACACGAAAGCTTCGACCGGAGGTGGGGGCAGTGGTACAATTCTTGTCTCGCATGCATAAAGCACTGGATTTGACCCCCAGCACCAAAGCAAACATGTCCCAAATGCAAGTTTCAGCTTTAAAAACAAAGTGTAAGTTATAGTGATATAAAAACAAAATTACCAACATACATTTGTACACTGGAATTATTTAAAAACCCAGTTTAACTGAACTACGTATTTTTTTATACAAACCAACTGGAAGTGAAGTGGTGCTCAGTGGAGAGTGCTTGCCTAGCATGCTCAAAGCCCCGCACATTTGAGTTCCAGAGACAGAGAGAGGGAGGGAGTGAATTAAGATGCTTCTCTGATGATTCTGAAAATAAATACATGCACAGGGCTATGAAATGATAAGTAAAACTAATGAAAGATCCAGAGTTAAGGCAGGGCAAGGGTATGTGAACAACTGGCAGGTGGAAACTCCTGACAGAGACTTTGTAGTTAAATCTGATGGTACTGATTTGCTACTATGTTAAAAGATTCCCTACACCTCAGCTGGGCGTGTACACAGCTGTCATCCGAGAACTTGCATAGTAGAGACAGCTTTGTCTAGAACAAGTTCCTATTTCAAAGAGAAAAAAAATCTGGATTTCATTTCACTCAGTGGAAGCCAGCTCTCTTTCAACCTCGTTTTCTAAGATGATGAAAAAATTAGCCTGGTTTCCTGGGAATCAGATGTGTACCTGAGTTCTTCCTTCAACTACAGAAGAACAAGGAGGCTTCAGGATAGGGGACTCTTGGGCAGGACAAGGCTAGTCCAGATGGTCCTCTATCCTATCCCTGCAGAGGCCTGATGTTGAGAAGAAACATGTCTGATGCACCTCGCTGTGGAGCCTTTGTGAAGAGCAGGTTGACACCTGCCAAGAACTTAGTAGAAATACTAATTGGCTCAAATCTCCGAGACAGAGGTTCCCAGGCCTACATGATACCAGAAGGGTGTGGCTTCACTCAAAAACCTGCTCTACCAGCTCTAGACATACTTGATTCTTTTCCTTCAAGGCCTTGGCTGCTGGCAGAATTAGAAATCTCTCCACGAAAATGGCGTGCTAACGCTGTACTGGGCATTCAGCATTCACAATAGAGAGGTAAGCCAGTTAATGCAAACGGACCCGGAACTGGAATAGGTAGAGTCTTGTTCCTAGAGACACATGGAACACTCTACTGTCACACAGAACCAACCTTTTCGGTTTAACTTTTGAGAAATTGATCTTTATCATGGACTTTGGAAAGTATCCCGATTTACAGGGCTGCTCATGCCCATTAGCATGGACAAATCGCACCCCCAAACTACTGGAAGAAACAAACGTTTCCTAGAATCAGGGTGTTGAGTGGGTCCTTCCGAATGCATAGATTCACTTGTAAACTATGGGGACTGGGTACATGGGTGGGGCACAAGCTGACTAGATTCTAGGCCTTCTGGGCCCCAACGTCCTGAACCGTCTGTGATAAGCCACTTCTAGCTTTACCTCATTATTTTTCAGATGCTACATGTTGCTAATAATGTAATTTGTTTCTCCTTGGCTGTGCATTTGGTGACAGGTCCCAGAATCTTGGTTTTTGCCATTCATGTTTTGGTAACAAAGCACTTTGTCCATGTTCCTCTGCTTCCGCCCTCTGGTGACGGTCCTCTGAGGAGGATGCTGTCAGTTCTTCATAATTCTGAAATCTGTTCCTAAACCCCTGGGCTAGGGTATACAGTTGTTTACTGTAAATATCCAAATCACAGGAAAGCATACTGTGCTTGTGTTGTTCTGGATTCTAAGGAAATGTACCACACAGCGGTTCCATGAAAAGTGTTAAAACTGGAGAATGTTCTCTGGTTAGCATGACGGACCCATCTGTACCAGGGTTCTCCCCAGCTCTGCATGGCCTCCCTCTTTAAGATAGGGTAAAACTATGGAATACACATCGTGCTACTTTCTGTGATTTGCCATTTCAGTTACCAATGACCAAATTAAAAATAAATAATGATGATAAAAAGTCTATGGCTAAAATTCTTCCTTTCTCCTGTAGCACAAGGATTAGGGACAGACCTAGAAGCACAACTCTTCTCAGAGACTGAGTCAAAGGCAACAGCCCCACTTTGTCATGACTGTAAGTGACTTTAATCTCCATTTCCCTCATGTCAGCTCATCAGTGAGGTTCAGTGTTATGCAAGCTCTCTGCTGATTTAAGGAAATCTAGACGGGTGGGTGACTGTGTTAGGAATGGAGCCAGAGCACATTTTTAAAAGAATGAACTCCTTTGAAGTTAATTCTGAACTTATATAAGCTGAATAAACGCTACAAACAACTCTTTACCCTTCATCTATTTCACCAACTCATTAAAATTTGTCCCATTGACGTGCACTCTCTCAATTTCTTTTTGATATACACGCATTTTCTTTCCCTCGGCTTTCTGAGAATAGGCTGTCTTCATGGGCCTGTTTACCTCAGAGTGTCTCACTGCATTTCTTAAGAACAGGGTTACTTTATGTAACCACTGCACACATATAAAAAGAACTGCCTTGGCTACAGTGTTGCTCTGTAGTCTATAGATTGCACTCAAATTTCAACACTCTGTACAAACTATAAGAATTTCTTTTCCAGTTCAGGATCTAATCTAGAACCAATGGAGCACTCTGACATGCATGGCATGGTTAGAACCCTGTAACCTGGGGGAAGGTCTGAGGTTTCTTGGCCTTTCATTTCCCGGCCCTCTGCATACTAAGCAAGCACTCACTTACCCATCAATGTAAAGATTCAGTCCCACAGTGGTCTTGCACTTTCCCTCCCCTTCGTTTGAGGGGAAGTTCCAATTCTCCAGCCCTAGCTTTCTGAGCACTGGGATAACCATCATTAGCCACCCCGCAGCACGATTTAATTTTTTAAATAAGTAAAATATTAATGTTTGTAAAAACCAAAACTATAAACAGATTTACTTAGAGAAGTGTCCCTCTACCCAACATTTTTTAAAAATCCCATTCCAGGGCTGGAAAGATGGCTCGGTGGTTAAGAGCACTGACTGCTCTTCCAAAGGATCTGAGTTCAATTCCCAGCAACCACATGGTGACTCACAACCATCTGTAATAGGATCCAGTGCCCTCTTCTAGTGTGTCTGAAGACAGTGACAGTGTACACATATAAATGAAATAAATAAATTAAAAAATCCAATTCCATCATTGCCTAGGTAATAGTCTATGTTTCTTCCCTTTGTTCTTTAACAAAACAAATAAACAATACCCAGATGGCTCAGTGGATAAAGTTGCTTGCCTCCAAACCTGGGACCTGTGTGGTGGAAAGAGAGAGCCAGTTCCTGCAATCTGTCCTCTGATGGCACACAGACAAAATAAAAAGATGTAAAAAGCCATTTTTACATTTAGCCATTTTCTTTCAGTGTTTGCACCAATTTTTAAAAATCATGCATCTAGGGGTTGGGGATTTAGCTCAGTGGTAGAGCGCTTGCCTAGGAAGCACAAGGCCCTGGGTTCGGTCCCCAGCTCCGAAAAAAAAAAAAAAAAAAAAAAAAAAGAACCAAAAAAAAAAAAAAAAGCATGCATCTACTTGTATTTTGATGTCAACAAAATATTCACCACTTTTCTCTAAAGCGCTGACTCTTCAATAGTGATTGCTTCCTAAATACCCACCCATCCCTTGGGCCCTCAATGTACAAAAAGGGCTGTGTGGACTTGGATGTCTCTATGAAGCAATTCTCTATTGGGTACTAGGTTCAAGAGCTCTCCATGAAGCTAAACGCATGGGTCCTAGAGAAACAGACATGGGCTGCGCCCTCCTCAGCAGCTACTGTTACTGAAAGCTATAAAGACACACAGTAGAACAAGTTACTATGGAGACAGTAAATGATAACCAACAAAAGACCAATTCACATGTTCGTGTTAAAGTCAGAGAAGGCACAGTCATTACAATCCTCCAAGGGACTGTGTGCATCTATCTCCCTTAGTGATTCCTGAGCTAATGTGTGGGGGTAGGGAGCACAGCCTTAAATTCATCTGTGATCAGTAATTAGGCAAAGGAAGTCAAAGCAAAAGGAATCTGGTTTTTGCTCATTGTGTCTAACAATCCTCCATTCTTACTTAACATCAGCATGCTTCATGGCAATCTATCTACCAAAAATCCTAATGTCGTTTTTTAAACATGAATCTTAAACAAGTGTCAAACCACTAGATGTCCCCAAGGATGTTCTTACAGAGCACCAATCCCAAGAGTGTCATTTTTCCAGTCCTTGGCAGTGCTTTCAGGATTGTGATTGTCTTGTATAAATGCATGACGTCCTAGGAGAAAGAAGAGGCACCTTTACCTTTAACAGAGAATAATGCAAATGCATTCGCTTATTCCTAATACCACAAGATGGGAACTGGTGCTTATTGTTAGTGGTCCTCAAGTGCCTAAAGATCCCCAGCATCCACTTAAAAGTCAGTCCGCACCCATAATCCTGAACTGAGGAGATGAACACAAAAGTATTTCTAGGCCTTGCTGGCAAGCCAGTCTACCCAAACTGGCAAGCTCTAAATTCAGTGAGAAACCCTGTCTCAAAAAAACAATGATTGAAAAAGAAACTCCATGTCAGTTTCTGACCCAAACATGCACATACATGCACGTACATAGACACACACACGTAAAATTATATTCAGTTTTATTTTATATTCACAGTATTTTATAAGACAATGATTGATATGGCAATACATACTTTCTTAGGAAACAAGTGGAAGATTACCAATAATTCTGCCGGGTGGAGGTGACTGCCAAGTAGCTTAGCATCTACCCTGAAATCATATTGTGTACAAACATATACCTTAAAATTCTTATCATACATTAATTGTATAAAACAATATACTTTGTGATATTTTCATACATAATATATTTTAATTGTATCTATTCCAATAGTCTCTTGTCCCCTTTCTTCTCACCTGTCAATTAGTCCCACTTCTGCCCTTAGTATTTTTTTTAATTTATTTATTTTACTTATATGAGTACACTATAGCTATCTTCAGACACACCAGAAGAGGGGATTGAACCCCATTACATGGTTGTGAGCCACCATGTGGTTGCTGGGAATTGAACTCAGGACCTCTGGAGAGCAGTCAGTGCTCTTAACCACTGAGCCATCTCTCCAGCTCCATATCTTTTTATTTTAATATAGATGCTGTATATAGGAGAAGAGATGAGCATTTTGTCTTTCTGACTCTGGCTTATTTTGCTTAACATGACAATCCCTAGTTTGATCTTCCTGCCTACACATGATTGTGTTCATGTTTGTAGTTGATCCAATGCCATAGTGAATGCATAGTGCATTTTCTTTACCCGTTCATCCATTGATAGACTCCTCCACTGATTCTAAAACAGGGCTGATGTGAATAGTAAATATGGGAGTGCGAGTATCTCTGTTGTGTGCTCTCTTCGATTCCCTCAGGCTTATGCACAGAAGTAGTCGAATCTTATGTTAGTTTTATTCTTAGCCTTTTGAGGAAACTCCACACTGACATGAGGCCTGGATTAATTTCCATCCCCACTAGCAGGGTATAAAGTTTGATTTCCCCTGCACCCACAGCACCATCTAAAAACACGTTTCATTTGAACTCATAGAGCTATTAAGTAGCATTTGGCAGTCCTTGAACAGAAAGTATCTGGCCACTTAGACTCTGCAGAGAAGAAATCATAAGGCCTCAAGTGACATGGAAAGCTCCTACTCCCAACTAAATATAGATCAGAAAGCGACTGCATCTGTCACTTTCTATCTCGGTTAGATGCAACTGGAACAGCTTAGGGGATAAGAGGATTACTGTCCTTGAGAATTCATCTTCCTTTCACTGTGTTCTCAGACTCGAGTCTCCATCCAGGCAGCCTGGTGACTGGTTGCTTATTTGTTCAGTGAATAATTACTGATTTATGCAATGCGCTTGTGGGTGTAGAAGGAAATAGATACTGCCCCCCAACCTTCGGGGATATAGGCAAACAGAATAACAGAACACGAACAGTCCAAAGAAAATCACCCCAGTGGTGACTGAGGACTCAGCTTCTTCCCATATACAAATATTTCCCTTCTCGAAATCTCTTTCCTGCTGTTCCTTGGCACAGAAAGAAAACTATCGAGAGTCTGGGCCTGGATGCCAAGGGTACAAGAAAGGATGCATGGAGAGTGATGGGGTGCATGTGGACTGCCACACTCGCCAAGCTCCCATCAACAGCCTGACAGAAAAAAGCAAGGCAGAATATCTAGCTCAGATTAGCCAGGAGCTCTCTAGGTAGCTGAGGATGACTTTGAACATCTGATCCTCTTGCCCCTGCCCCCACCTGGTAGAGTTACTTGTGCATATCACCACACTGACTTTATGTGATACTGAGGAATGAACACAGGGTTTCCCGCATGCTACATAAACACTCTCCAACTGAGCTACTTCTCCAGCTTGAGAGTAGATGTTTCTTTCCCCACACTTGGTTCCTACCCACATGCCACATGTCAAGACATCACGTTGAAATACTTCTCTATTTAGGACACACCTAACGTTTCTATTTAATAACCCAATTCTTTTGGGAACACCAAAGTCTTCGTGCTCACTAGGGAAGCCAGGAATGTTAAATATGCAGGGTTGTCCTTTCAAGAGAAAAGATGTATAATTTGCTTTCTGACAAGAGGGCTGGGAATGGAGGTGGCTACTAGCCTAGGTAACCCCTGCGCTATCTGTAGGACCGGGCCATATCTAGCTCTCCCGAGCTCCCTCAGGGAGGATCTGAGGTAGCTAAAGTCAGGATGACCTTTGCATTGTTTGTGTGGCCAGGGTTTCCCCAAGCTTCCAACAACCAGGACCAGAAGTAGCTGATAGTTAAGAGAGGACTTTCGTGCTATGTGTATGACTGTAGGGAAGAGCAGCATGTATTCTGAGAAGAGTTTCAGTGTAATCGTGCCTCATTGTGCACACAGGACTGTGTTGTACTAGGAAACTTTCTTTCCAAATTGTACTATACTTAAATATACTTACTATACTTAAATATGCTTAAAATATACTGCCAGGTGTCAGACTCTACGAGTTCGAACCAACACCAGCTACTGAGTCATGTTGAACCAGATTTCTTTCTTGCCTCACAGGACTTGATGACACTTTGCAGAAACCCCGCTCCCTGCAGCTCCTCACAAAGTCAGGTAGCATTACAGAGATGGAGAGTTCCCTGTAGTTGCAGCAAGAATAACTTCGAAAGTAAATGCACACAGTCACACGTGCCTTTTTAGGCAAACAACTTGAAGCAATGAGAACAGAAAAGCCTATCAAGCCAGGAGCTATCTGTCAGGGTAGGCAGGAGGGCTAGCTATCTACCAGGAATGTTCTTCCCAACTTATTCTAAAGAGGATATAAAGAAAAGCTGTCTCTATACTGCTGGCCCCGGCTAAGCCTTGTCAAAGATTGAAAGCTGGGCCTATAGCCATACCACCCTGAATGCCCCCAATCTCATCTGATCTTGGAAGCTGGATAGTACCTGGATGGGAGATTTGAATCTGAGCCAGAAGTAGGCAAGGAATAAGACAGGCTGGAATGGGAAGCCTACGTTTCTAATTAACATTATCTCCAAGTTTTTCTTTTTTTGTATTGTTTATTGTCATTTGGTCACTGGAGCCCCAGACTGTGGCCCAGCATGTTATAGATGTGCTCTACCACACATTGCCTCAGCCCCATCTTGCCTGGTTACTCAGTATGATTAGTTCAAGATTCAAGCACAAGTTGGCCTGAGTGCAGTCTATGTTTAATTCTACTTCTCTGCCTCAAGCATCCTGGTGTTTGATATACATGCCTGACTGGCTCACTCTCTCCATCTAGTCTTAGGGATTGAATCCAGGACCTCTCACACTAGGCCAGCATTCCACCAACTTTTTAGAATGTTTTGAGACAGGGTCTCATTGAGATTTCCAACCTCACCTTGTCTTTACTGTGATCTTTAGCATAGCCTAGGAAGGCCTTGAAGTTGCTGTGATCCTCCTGCCTCAGCCTCTTAGCAGCTAGGATTACTGGCCCACACTACCAGGTCCAACAGGGTGTTCCTTTATGATTTTGCTAAAAAGATAATTTGTCCTCCAGGAGACAAAGTAATTTCAGACTTGCAGTACATTCAGGAGGCATCTGCTAACCTCTAGTCACTGGTCCCTGCTCAGGGAGTGCTTTCTGTTAGCTAGACTTGTTTACTTCTTCTTTAGTGGCTATCCCACTCTATCCCCCCGACCCCAACAGGCATACCTTGACTCAGTAGTCATCCATCTTGCCCCTTCTCAGCCTCTCGATCTTACTGTATGTTACTTTTTCCATGCAGGCCCGTTTAAGAACTTTACTAGCACTTGTCTACTTCCTTAAGCATTTATTGAAGGTCATGGTGGCACACATTTGGAATCCTAGCATTTGGAAGCTTGAGCCAGGGTTATCACATATTTGAAGCCAACCTGGGCTATGTAGTAAGGCTAGCCTGGGGTTCAAAATAGGACATTGTCTCAAAAATAAGCAAAAAAAGAAAGTAGAGTTTGGAAAGTAATGTTTTCAAATTTCATGTTAAGAAAGCAATACAGGGTTCTTTAGCAAAGGAGGGAATGGAAGGACTCTATTTGTCCAATCCTGTGGTTTAGGAGCGTCTCTGTAATTAAAATAACCTGTAAGAAAAAACTATACAATCTTTTGTGATGTACTGAAGTAAATTTAGCTCTCCAAACTGAAATGTTGTGATATTCTCATGCCGTAACACTGCAAAGAGAACTCTAAGGCTGTAAGGAAGAGAGCTTTGAAAACCTTTTGAGCCATGTCCCTCTAACACTAAGGCTGGTTTCCCATCCTAAGGCCAGAGGCTTTGTTTCTGGCTGGGTCGCTTTGCCACCCCCGTCCTACACAGCCTCACTGAGACAGATGCTGAGTTATTATCCACCTTTGTACTTTATCACACCTCACTGCACACAGCTAACAGACAATGACCGTGAGTGAATCCCAAGGACAGAGACTAGAACTCTGATAGGGTCTATGCTGACTTGCATGTCCACACTCTAAGAACAAGTGTAACAGTCAAATGATAATGGCACCGGGAACACACCATGCCACACAAGAGAAGGTTCACCGTGAGTGCAGGTCTTGGGGTTTTAGTTTTGAAAGTCTTACTCTATATCCCGGGCTGGCCTCAATTTCAAGGCAATCCTCCTGAATCAGTCATTTCAGTGCTAGGACTCCAATTGTGAGCCACCACAGCTGTATTAGGGTGGAAATTTTGAAATGTATGACCACATACTTAAACACCAGTGTACATACTTTTACCAAGCAAATATTTTCAAAAGAGAAGCTCGGATAAAGAACAACAGAAGATAAAATTATCTCTGGATTAAGACCTCTTTAATATACATAATGTATAGTACTTCATATAATTTATTAATGTCATTTTCTATAGGACACTGTAATTAATTCAGTGACATTAATATTGACCTCATACAAAGGATGAAAGCTGGGTTTTCTTGTGTACCAAGTACAAAACATGTGTTAAGAAGTTACATAGACAACAGTTGCACGAGATCAACTTCAGGATGACTCGGTTTACAGTAGTCACTTCACATGGTTTCCATCAAGACTTGGATGCCACCTGGTGTAGCCAAGTTTGTGGGACGACAGCTGTGGGCCTGACTACCTCCTTTTGCCAGCTCCACTTTTGCCTGTTTTACTGCTGCCACTACTTGATTTGCCAGAGGATTTTGAAGAGAAGAGTCTTGTCATAAACTCAGAGACATCAGGCAATTCATGGTTGGAATTCAACATGTTCATTGACTGCTCCATCTCCTGCAGGGAGAAAGCATCATATATGAGCAGTGCTCACCCTGTACAGAATCATCTGCATGTATGAACATAGAAATTAAGTAAGTTCTCTCTCTCTTTTTAATTATGCACATTTTTTTAGATTTTCCAATTTGAAAAAGAACATATAATTTTTTTTAAGATGAATTAATTTATGTATGTGAGTACACTGTCACTGTCTTCAGACACACCAGAAGAGGGCATCAGTTCCCATTACAGATGGTAGTGAGCCACCATGTGGTTGCTAAAAATTGAACTCAGGACCTCTGGAAGAGCAGTCAGTGCTCTTAACAACTGAGCCATTTCTCCAGCCCTGAGTAAGTACTGTCAAGAGAATGTTACTAAGTAAAAATAAAGGATTAAAATATCTGGATTAGGCATATTAAGCATATTAAGGTTATGCATTTCAACTGTGTAACAAGTAAGGCACACAAAGAGGATAATTACAATGTTTTAACTATATAAAAAGACGTTAGCATTTACCAAGATGACCAACTGAACTCATCTTATCCGATGGAAACAGCTAATTGAACACAAGGAAATGTAATAGTGCATTTACACAAACTCTTAGAAGAGTTTGTCATGGGCCTAGGATAAAGTTGAAAACCTCAGCCTCAGCCTCAGCCTCAGCCTCAGCTCCAGAGCTGCAGCTAAATGAACAAGCACCAGAACATGGCCAAATGATAGGATGGGAAGCTGAGGCAGAAAGACTGACAGTTCAAGGCCAGCATGGATAACTTACTGAGATTCTATCTTGAAGCAGATTTAAAAACTGGTTTAAAAACTAGCACTATTCCAATGGCAGAATGCACAAGGCCATGGTTTACTCTCCAGTGTCCATAAGCACGTATAACACACACACACACACACACACACACACACACACACACACCATACACATACGCACATACACACCAGTCTGGAATGCCACTTTAAAAAAGAAAGAGCAAGACTCAAAAGCCCATAGCTGGGCAGTCAGCTTACCCGTCTCATGTCAGGGTCACTTGTGTTGACCACTTTGGGCAGAAGCACAAATATCAATAATGGGAGAACCATCATCATAACCTGCAAGAGAAAAGAATTAGAAACCTTTTCTTTCACTTTAGCTTGTGAAACAAAGCCCGTTTTAATAACCAATCTCAAGATTCAAGTGTGTAGACAGAATAAAATGTAGTTGCCAACACAGTACTGGCAGCTTGGTGCTGTACGACTGCTGTGGAGCGTCTGAGACAGCCATGGCCTTGCTGTGTGTGCCTGGGCTTTCCTGACACCACACTTCCCTGTGCCTTCCATCTTTGTAAAGAGTAGAGTTTTAACACAAGTCACTTCCAAATGAAACTTCCTGCAAGCTGACACTGGGACTGGTGACTCCAGTGGCCAGAGGGGCCACTGTAGAGCCATCTGGGCTGCTTCCAGAGGACCGCACTACTGCTCTTAATTACTTCCTCCAGAGCCTGCAGCACAGTGCAAGGCACATTCTCCCTGAAGATGACCTAGAATCCTTTAGCACTTGACACACTTCTGTGCAATTTCAGAAATGAGAACACTGAGGATGAAAATGGCAGTCTCATTGCTGACGCTTCTCTGCTCAGCTGCCCTCCTGTATTAGCTCTGGTAATAAACTCCAGATGAATAGACTCCAAACTGTACTATTTATGATCTCAGTAATTATCAATACGGAACGTAATCCAAATTTAGAGAATCCTAAGATAATTCAATTTTTAAAAACAGATTTTTAAAAGGCAAATTTGTTCCTAGAGTAAGTATTTATTAGTATTTTATAAGTAGGATCACATAGCAGTTTCAAGATTAATACTAACTAATTAAAGTTCACCAAGGTAACTTCTCTGTTCACTACATGTTTTAAAGCGAAGAAAGAAAGCCCTACTCCGGGGCTGGGGATGTATCTTGTGTTATAGAGTACTTGCCTGAGTTTGAACCTCAGTACCTCTCAAACATATAAGCGTGATAGTGTACCCCTGTAATCCTAGCACTTGGGAAGTAGAGGCAGGAGACTCTGAAGTTCACTGTCATCCTCAGCTACATAGCAAGCTCAAGGCCAGCCTGGGATCCATGGGAACCTTTCTCAAACAACAACAATAAAACATTACATGTCCCACTAACATGAGCTGGTTAATAAATGACAGCACATTTATCAGTGGGCTAATATACGAGTAGAATGGGGAGGTTAACTCCATATACAACTCAATACATACTCTCATTCTATCTAGTATCCCATAAAATCTGATATCTTTCCCAATATTGATGTCAGTTGTGCATTTATTATAAAATACACAGTGGAATTCCCATCCCTTTCATTATCTGTTCCCTTCCCTTTCACAGGAGCTTAAAGTTTCTGAGTGCTAGAAGCGAACCAGCCATTAGTAAAATGTTATATACATACCATTGGGTTCATCAGGAAGTCTGTCCAGCCCCATGATTCCCTCTTAATAAAGTAAGAAGGTGGACCTGAAGATTTCATTTGCAGAGGATACGGTAATCTGACCACTTCTGATGTTTTGATGTAATTCACATATCTTGCTCTGATAAGGAAACAAGAGAAAGTGAATTCTACGGAAAAACGAGATTAGGGGTCGGGCAATAGTTCAAAAGTAGGACCCATGTCCCACATGTGCAAGGTCCTGGGTTGAATCCCAGGCTATTATAAAAGAAAGCATACACACAAACAAAGCAAAGAACTGCTTAGGTCAGCAATGCCTTAGACTTATTTCAGCTTTCAGGCTTAAAATATAAATCTTCTAAAAATTATTTACTTTTATCTTATGGGTGTTCTGCCAGAGATACAGTTAAAAAAAATTCTCAGCTAGAATTGGTAACAAATGCCTTAAATCCCAGCACTCTTGACTACAGTAGAGGCAGAAGCAGCTGGATCTATATGAGTTTGAGGACAGTTGGTCTATACAAAATGGCCAGCAAAATACAAATGAACTACAATAGAACTATCTTTTTAACAATAAGAATATAGGGGTTGGGGATTTGGCTCAGTGGTAGAGCGCTCGCCTAGGAAGCGCAAGGCCCTGGGTTCGGTCCCCGGCTCCGAAAAAAAGAAATTAAAAAAAAACAAAAAAAAAACAAAAAACAAAAAAAAAAAACCAATAAGAATATAGTGAGGAAACATGATAAAATTGTTGTTCCATGCCAGTCAGAGCTACATAATAAAACATTGCCTCAAAAAATAAGGAAAATAAAAATCCTTACTTATAAGTCATTCATGCATAGTCAACTTTACCTTTGAAATTGTCTATTTCTCACTCTTCACTTTTTACATTACAAATTCTTTCTGCCTGCCTGCCTGCCTGCCTGTCTGTCTGTCCGTCTGTCTGTCTGTCTCAGTGGTAGTATTGGTACTAGGCTCAAACCACTGAGCTATATCCCCAACATTTATGTATTTCTGCATTGTCCATTTGTTTATCTGTGTTGTAGTTGGGGTAATTTCTTTTACTATGTCTTCCAACTCAATAGACTTCTCTTTAGTTGTTATATATCTGTTAATCTTTCCGACTAACTTTTTTTTTAAAGATTTATTTATTATATATACTGCATTCTGTCTAAAATGTATGCTTGCAGGCCAGAAGAGGGCACCAGATCTCACTATAAATGGTTGTCAGCCACCATGTGGTTGCTGAGAATTGAACTCAGGACCTGTGTGGAAGAACAACCAGCGCTTTTAATCTCTGAGCCATCTCTTCAATCCCCCAAAGACTAACATTTTAATTAAGACAAAGCTACAAATTTTTTTAAAGATTTATTTATTATATATAAGTACCCTGTAGCTGTCTTCAGACACACCAGAAGAGGGCATCAGATCTCATTACAGATGGCTGTGAGCCACCATGTGGTTGCTGGGATTTGAACTCAGAACCTCTGGAAGAGCAGTCAGTGCTCTTAACCACTAAGCCATCTCTCCAGCCCAAAGCTACAAATTTATATGTAGTAACCTTTACAATAAGAACAAGAGACAGCAAGTCTTCCTTTCTTTTTTTTTTTTTTTCTTTTCTTCTTTTTTTCAGAGCTGGGGACCGAACCCAGGGCCTTGCGCTTGCTAGACAAGTGCTCTACCACTGAGCTAAATCCCCAACCCCAAGTCTTCCTTTCTTTAATCACGTAAAACACACCTTTAAACTATTCTGGCCCATATCTAGTGCCCGTATGTTTAGTACCCACAGGTTTGTCTCAGGATGGCTCAATACTTGCTGTTTTTATTTACTTAGAACTTTTAAAGTAGTTTCAGCAAATAGAAATGCTTTTCTGTTAAACAGGTAATAGGGCATCACCTTCTGGGGAAGTTAAACATTTCTATGTGCTACTATTTTCCAGTTATACCAACCAAGGATCATCTCCGATCTTCAGTTGGGCACTCCTAGACTTTGTGAGAAGTTTTAAATTTATACCCCAGGTTACACATTTTTACCTATTTAGCCTATGTTTGTGGACACATAAGTGCCACAGTACACTTGTGGAGGTCAGAGGACAACTCAAGGAATTGGTTCTTCCTTCCATCATGTGGGTCTCAGAGATCAAACCCTGATCAATAGGCTCCATGGCGTGTATGTTTACCCCCTGAGTCATTTCATGGCCCCTCTTTCCATTTTATCAAGATCCTTACTTTGACATAAACTCCACAATTGCATCTGATAATACCTTTACTAAAATTTGTAGTGTATAAAGGAGAAGCTACAGAAACTTCTAGATCAACTTTGTAGCTAATAAGAAGAGGGATTATCAAAAGATCTCAATGTAAAGTTCTAAGCAGGACTGGAGAGATGGCTCAGTGGTTAAGAGCACTGACTGTGCTTCCAGAGGTCCTGAGTTCAATTCTCAGCAACTACATGGTGGCTCACAACCATCTGTAATGGGATCTGATGCTCTCTTCTGGTGTGTCTGAAAACAGCTACGGTGTACTCATATAAATGCAATAAATCTTAAAAAAAAAAAAAAAAGGAAAAAAGGTCCTGAGTAGTATTTCTAATTCAAAAAGTTAAACAGTTTTCCACATTAAAAGCCATATTTAGATTATAACCTTCATAGTACTTTCCCCCTGCAGTAAGCAATCTTACCTTTACTGTAAACAACTATGGTAGGTGTTATGAACATTCATCTAGAGCGGGATCATTCAACTTCATAGTCTCAGTGCTCGGATTACAAACAAGAGTAGAGTAAATGTTTTAAGAAACAACTGTGGTTTCAGTAAGAGACTCTCAACCTTCACTGTAAATTTCAAAAGTGATACGTAACAACACACTAAGTAAACTAGACTTTGGCAAAAATAAACTGAGTATCCTCACCGCATTTTTCCTTTTGAAGTGATATCGACTCGGACAGGGTCAAACTTGTAAGCTGGAGAAATAACTTCCACTACGTAAGAGCCAGAGGGAATATCATGAACCACAAAGCTCCCATCTGTCCTGGAAAAAGGAAAATCAGGCTTAGTTACTTCTCATCAGCACCTTATTCCCTGTTGGACAGCATTTGCGTATTTCCCCTTAGTTCTCAAACATCAGAAGTGGGCAAGATGTGGTGGCTCCCAAATATAGTGCTAGCACTGAGGGGCAGCGGGGGCTTAAGCAGGAGTATCACCATGGGTTGAAGGCCAGCCTGGGCTACAGAGTAAGTTTCAACATAACCTGAACTACTACAGTGGTTACGGCTGTCACAAACAAAACAAACAAACAAACAAACAAACAAACAAACAAAGTGGAAGCAGCGAACCAAACAGAAAGCACAGGTATGGGAACTTGTCCAGTAATCATAAAATTCAGGAGAGTATGGCAAGAGGATCACTGCCAATGAAGGTAGCCTGAACTATGTAGTGAATTCATGGCCAGCTTGGGCTATATGATTTCTGCCCCTCTTCCCAAATAAAGAAAAACGGCAAAAGTAGATCCTACATTTTATGCTCCCAAATTCTAACAGTTTCTAAAATTAGATGAGCCTATGTCAGAGTAATAGATTCCATCTGCAGGTACAAATGACGGTAACTAAAGAGCAGTTTCTACTCTGAAGCTCTATCTATCTTTACTGAAGAACAATTACCAATGTATATCATTACAAAGTAGGGTACCAATTTTATCATGTTCCCTCAATTTATTCTTATTGTTAAAAAGATAATTCTATTGTAGTTCATTTGTATTTTGTTGGCTTTCTTTTTCACACAAACATGTTTCAATAGTTTAGTCCATTTACTGTAGTTACTTTTTGACTGGTTATATAGAAACGTACAACTTAGTAGTTAAAGCCATCTATCTTTTCTTTATCTCCTCTAATCCTACTAAGTTCTTTTGTTTAAGTCACTGGACCAAAAGCTGGTAATTTCTTCTTGCAAGTCAAAAATAACTTGTCTAGAAAATGAAAAACTGCTACTTGCTACTTCAAAGAAAAAAGAAATTTAAAAATTAAGGTGAAAAGTGCTCCATGTCATTGCAAGTATAGACTAAGGTAAAGCACAATTGAACTATAAACATTAAAATACCTTAGTCCTCAGTTGCACATGCTTACTCTCCAGACCTACTTTCTTTCTTTCTTTTTTTTTTTTTCAGAGCTGGGGACCAAACCCAGGGCCTTGCGCTTGCTAGGCAAGCGCTCTTCCACTGAGCTAAATCCCCAACCAAGACCCACTTTCAAATGTGCCTCTGAGGGTTTTGTTTTGTTTTGGTTTGTTTTGTTTTTTTTGAGGTCCTAGAAGCTTCAGGAGGGTTGCATGTGGTCTGGTGAGAGTTAGAAGACATCTGTCTAGCCAAATCAACCCTGACAATCAATGAGATGACAGATGTCACAGCCATATCACCCTCACATCCTCCAGACCTACTCTACCTTTCTCTGTCTACGGAATCAGAAGAAAATGCCCTTAGAACATTTCCTCCACAGCTTTATCACTGCCTGGCCCAGGCTCAGGGCCTTGGCTACATACAAGCCCCACCCCACTCCACCCTAGCACTTCCAAGTTTCCAGTAGCCTATTTCCCTCCTTGTCCCTCTGGCAGAGGTGGCAGTAGTTTCTTGGTTGGTTTTGCTTTCATGTATTATTGGATAAATACTGTTGAGGCTGTAAGCTCCAGGGTACTGCACAATCTGTTTCTTCATACTAGGAAGAATACGCTGTTTTAACCTTTGATTAAACTCTATGTTTACTATTCTAATGTTAGTGCATATTCTGCTCTTTTGTTTTTGGAGACAAAAATTTTGCTATATAACTCAGGATGGCCTCAGACTCATGATGCTATCACCTCACCCTCGAAAGAGCTGGGACATAAATGTGGACATTACATCCAGTCATCATCTGCTTCTTGATAGACCCTGACAGAAACAACTTCAAACGTTTTTTTCGAGCAGAGGGGGAAAAAAAGAAAGAAAGAAACTGATGACTATTCAACAAATAGAATCAGAATTACTGAAAGAAAAAGCAAAGTTGGGCATGATAGGAGACATCTGTGAACACAGTGAGGAAGTGAACACAGGAGGACAAGAGTTTGAGGATGATAAGAATCACACAGTAAAACTATACATAAAAAAAAAGTCAAGGACTAAAGAGATGGCTCCACAGTTAACAGCACTGATTGCTCAACAGGTCCTGATTTCAATTCCTAGCAACCACATGGTGGCTCACAACCATCTGTAATGGTATCTGATGCCCTCTTCTGGTGTGTCTGAAGACAGCTACAGTACACTCATATACATAAAATAAATAATTCTAAAAAAAACTTCACAAGTAGTACATAAACTTATAATATAAAAACAAACCAAAACCAAAGCCAAGCCAAAACAACAACAATAAAACCTGGCAACTACCTAACTGTCAGAAGACTGGAAAAGTAAATTGTGGTTTATCGTCATGTTATGATATAAAGAATGGCTTGACCATTTTAACCCATCTCCTCTCATCTCCATTTTTAAAGTCCAAGCTACTTCCCCAGAAACCAAAAGTACAGTCAAACTTGTGTGCTGTTATTCAAAACAGCTATAAGACTTATCCTACTTCCAACAAGACTATCACCATAAAAGTCATATCAATTCTCAACCAGCCCTTCTATATGAATAAGAGAATGTGAAGTAATAAAAATTGTTCATAAATATTAAATGAAAATTATGGTCTTATATGCTTTATTCTTAAAGACAAGTAATATGATTCTAAAAAGAGAAAAAAATTACTATAATACAATGGTTATTTTCTTTCTGTTGCATCTTTTTAAAAGAAAATATCTTGTTTATGTTTTCTTCAGTAAATATTTATTTATTTGTACTTGGGAGTCACTTCAGGACCTCTTGCATACAAGTGCCACCACAAAACTGTATCGCCAGCATTTGCTTCTTTGAGACAGGGTCTCAACTAAGTTGTTCAGAGTGTCCTTTAGCTTACAGTCTTCTGCTTCTGACTCCTCAGTAGCCAAGTTGTTAGGCCTGTGTCACTGTGCAAGGCTAAGCATAGCTAGCAATATAGAATATATTAAATTGTAAAATATCTTCAAAACAAAAATAGGTGTTTTTCAAACTGCTATATACTGCAGAAGTTGAATTTCAATGAAGCCTTATCTTCCCAATCTCAGTGGGAATTTATTATTAATGAAGCATTAGTTAGGATAAAATTTAAACAATACCCTAGTGTTAGAAAACATTAAACTACTGATTGTCAATTTGTCATTTTAATCTGAGGTTGAATATACCACAAGGGAACTTCAACAACCTGCAGAAATATGCAATTTAAACTTAAATGTCCACATTTAAGATATGTGGTTTTCAGATATCATAAGTTGGTCTATAAAGCCTGCAAAGAAATATTTTCTTTCAGTTCATAGTTTCAACTCCAAATACTGGTGGCAAAATTTAAAACATCATATTCATGCCTAGAAGAGAGAAAACGGACTGCTGACATAGCGTCAAGAAATTCATCCCACCTTCCAATATAAAACACAAACTTAAAAACAAGAAAAGTACAATTATGTGTAAGGAATCTTAAGCAATCCTGGTCTGACTTAAATGACGAGTGAAATATCGCAAATCCCTCGACGAATTCAATCGTAAAAAGAACAATAATCACAATCTCGGGCCCAAAAAAAGCGCTCTTTGATTAGGGACTTCAGGGCCCATTAATTTTAGAAGCAGGACCATTAGCCTTACAGTCTATGTCGTCACTGGGAGCCCTTTGGGCTTTGACAATTCCCACTTGTTTAGCATCTTTCTACACAACACCAAGCTACCAGAAGAGTGACAGGTAGAAAGCAACCAGGTTCCAGAGACATTAGACAAAGTGCAAGGGGGCGGGGGTGGGGGCACTCAGCAGATAAATGGGCCCAAGTATGATCCGCCTCACACTGGGGCTAAAATGGGGCTACAAATAAATGACCCCATATGTTTCGGGCGCCTGGGACCACTGTCCGCCATCCTCGCTGCTGAAGTACCTGACTCCCTCTCAAGGTCTCCCAGCATAGACCGTTAGTGGCCCCGGTGCCTTCAGTTTTTGACAGCTACATTGCGGGTCCTGACAGCTGTCCCAGCTGGATACCCTTCCAGCGTCCGCCCAAATAGCTTTCCTGTTGCCCTCAGGATGCTCACTTAAGGAAGCCGACATGCTCTTCTCCGTCTACCAGCACTCGGGCCGCGGAGATCCAGTCCTGAGGCTTCACCCCTGGAACAACTGCACGTCCCTCGATCTTAAAACGATCTCCCAGGGCGACCCCACTACCTCCCGGGACCTCGGCAGCAGCCCCAGGCACCTCCGAGCTGTGGGCATCTCCTGATAATAATAGAAGCAGGATGAAAAAGAAACCCCACAGAGCACCCGCCATGACAGCAGCTCTGAAGAGTCAGGCCTACGGCCCCGGAAGCCCTACCCTGCCGCAAGGCCGCTCCAGCGGCCACCGCCGTCGCCCGCCGATGTCGTCATCACCACAAGCCGGATCTAGCATCGAGCTTGTCCACGCCCCCGGAGAGAAGTTAGGACAGTTGACTAATCAGGAGATGAGCTGCAGAACCGACGCTCTGAACCACCAGGGCTTAAAAGGTGGCAAGGCTTTTAAGCGAAATGCCAGAACGTCTAAGGTGAAGTAAAGGTGGAAGAGAGTGTATTGCTGTGGCGTCCACAGATGCAGGACTTATCGTGGGCGTAAAGGATAGAGACCGAGAGGGACCAGGATCTGAAGTGTTGAGTGCTGGGTCTGTAGCTAACACCCAGACATCTACTCTATCATTTTCTCAAGGTTCTTGCTAGCTATAACTATTCTCCTTTCTACTACAATCTCTGTAAAAAAAAAAAAAAAGGAATGAACGAAGCTCTTGATGTAGAGTGGAAATGCAGAAATGTGGGCTGAAAAGGAGAGTGTGTGTGTGTGTGTGTGTGTGTGTGTGTGTGTGTGAGAGAGAGAGAGAGAGAGAGAGAGAGAGAGATCTATGTTTAAGAAGTACGTGAAGAATGTTTATTTTCATTCCTTTTTAATGCTTTGTTTATTTAACATACACAGATTGAAGACTGAGAAAGTAAAGCGCTCACTATAAATGGTCTCTGATGTACCTAATACACAGACAGGGCAAATGACAAGACCAACGGAAAACAGCATCTAGCAACCTTTCAGTTCTTTATTTACCAAGAGTGCCTCAACCCTGCTTTGTTTCTCACTGTTTTCTAGCTGATGGCTAACATTCTTTTCAGAGTTGATGCTTACCTCCCTTAAACACCTCAGTCATTGAGCAGAGGCCTACATACTGTAAAAATTCATCCATCTCCTCTTCTACTAATTCTCTTCTATTTAGTTTCTCTGGTATAGAGTTTTTCTTGCAGCAGGAATTAATACACCTAGCTTTACACATGATTCTAGTGGTCTCTCTCTCTCCATTCCTTGACTCTATGCTCAGAGATAATCTATAAGCAAAAACATAAAATTAAAATATACACATATGGGGCTAGGGAGATGGGTCAGCAGTTAGGAGTACTTGCTACTCTTGGAGGAGTCCTGGGTTCTGTTCCCAGCACCCACACTATGGCTCTGTGACTTCAATTCCAGGTGATCTCATACCTCCACAGGTACTAGGTACATGTGGTTCACATACATACATGTAAGCAACATTCATATAGTTGATACTAAATAAATCTAATATGCAACATAATGTATATTTAGTTGACATTTAATACACAGTATATAAGTAATGCTTATTATGTAAATAAAAGGAGTATGTTATGTTGTGAACTTTTTTAAGACAGGATTTCACACTATAGTCCAGACTGGTCTTGAACTTTATCAGTTCTTCAGCCACTGAAGTGCTGAAAAGATTGACATGAATTGTGAGCCATCACAGTCAACTCAATGTGTAATTTAATTAAAAATGAATGTATTATAATACATATGAATATATAAATATATGCAGTTATAATGCAGCTGTATGTTACGTGTATATACTTGCACACCACCTATCTGATAGAAAATTGCAAATGCAGCTCTTCATCTTGCCCTTTTTACCTAATCTAACTTGAAAGAAAATCTCATTTCTTGGTCTTTGTTTTATAGCCAGGGTCTTATACCATTGCTCTGTCTGGCCTGGAATTCACTATGCAACCCAAGCTAACCTCAAACTGTGGTAGTTTTCCTGTCTCAGCCTCCCTAGTGCTAGAACTACTGCTCTTGACTATAAAATATCCCAATAGTCTACCCTCACACCAATCAGAATGACTAAGATCAAAAACTCAGGTGACAGCAGATGCTGGCAAGGATGCGGAGAAAGAAATAACCTCCTCCGTTGTTGGAGGAATTGCAAGCTGGTACAACCACTCTGGAAATCAGTCTGGAGGTTCCTCAGAAAATTGGAAATAGACCTACCTAAAAACCCAGCTATACCTCTCCTGGGAATATACACAAAAGATGCTTCAACATTTAACAAGGACACATGCTCCATTATGTTCATAGCAGCCTTATTTATAATAGCCAGAAGCTGGAAAGAACCCAGATGTCCTTCAACAGAGGAATGGATACAGAAAACTTGGTACATCTACACAGTGGAGTACTTCTCAGCCATTAAAAATGATGACTTCATGAAATTCTTAGGTAAATGGATGGAACTTGAAAATAACATCCTGAGTGAGGTAACCCAATCACAAAAATCACACATGATATGCACTCACTGATAAATGGATATTAGCCCCAAAACTTGAAATAACCCAAGATACAATTCATAAACCACATGAAGCTCAAGAAGAAAGAAGACCAAACTAAGGATGCTTCAGACTTTCATAGAAGGGGGGACAAAAATACAGGTGGAAATATGGAGACAAAGTGTGGAGCAGACTGAAGGAAAGGCCATCCATAGACTGCCCCACATAGGGATGCACCCCATATACAGCCACCAAACCCAGACAATATTGCAGATGCCAAGAAGTACATGCTGATAGGAGGCTGATATAGCTGTCTCTTGAGAGGCTCTGCCAGATCCTTACAAATACAGAAGTGGATGCTCACAGCCAACCATTGAACTGAGAATAGGGTCCCCAATGGAGGAGTTAGAGAAAGGACTGAAGTAGCTGAAGAAGTTTGCAACCTCATAAGAACATAATATCAACTAATCAGAGCTCCCAGGGACTAAACCACCATCCCAAGAGAACACAGGAATGAACCTATGGCTCCATCTGCATATGTAGCAGAGGGTGGCCTTGTTGGGCATCAATGGGAGGAAAGGCCCTTGGTTCTGTCAAGGCTCGATACCCTGATGTTGGGGAATGTTAGGGCAGGGAGGTGGAAGGGAGTGGGTGAGTGAGTGAGTGAGTGGATGGGTGGGTGAGGGAGCACCTTCATAGAAGCAGGGAGTGGTGGGTGGCATAATGGGTTTCTGAAGGGGAAACCAGGAAAGGAGATAACATTTAAAATGTAAATTTAAAAGTGCAATTTAAAAAAAGTCTAAGGACTAGAGAGATGGCTCAGCAGTTAAGAGCACTAATTGCTCTTCCAGAGGCCCTGAGTTCAGATCCCAACAACTACATGGTGGCTCACAACCATCTGTAATGGGATCTGATGCCCTTTTTCAGTGTTTCTGAAGTCAGCTATAGTTACTCATATAAATAAAATAAATCTTTAAAAATTTTAAATCCCAATGGTATATAAATGAGTTTCCTTATTTTAAAAATAAGCCCACCAAGTACCCCAGTATATGGATCTACTGATTCCCTACTGAGACGTTAAAATTGTTCCTAATCTTATTGATTTTGCTGAAGTGAATTTCCTTCATCATGTGATTTCCATGTCCATATCCAGAATTCCCTTTTTTATTCATGATAATGTATTCCAGTATTCCTAATAGGTGCCTAAACCCCAGATAGCCCTATATGGACTCTCCTATATATACTACCTACAAAAAGTTTATAATTTATAAATTAAGCACAGTAAGAGATTAATGATGATTAATAAAATACTGTAATTACAGTAATATACTGCAGTAAAAGTTATTGTAGCAATAGCATATGATTAAAATCCAACAAGTTGGGGAAAGAAGGGGCTATCTTTATGGGTAGTGGAAAGTAGTAATTGACATTTTATCCTCTCTCTCTCTCTCTCTCTCTCTCTCTCTCTCTCTCTCTCTCTCTCTGTCTCTCTCTCTCACTTTGTAGACCAGACTGGCCTCAAATTCATAAAGATCCACCTGCTGGGATTAAAGGCATGTGCCAACGTGCTCAGCTTCAGTTTTTTCTTTTTACTGTACCCCTTAAGATATAACTATTATGGACTGAGTAGTGTGTGTCCCTGCAAAGTGAAGCTCTAACTGCCTGTAAAAATGTATCTGGATATAGGACTTCTAATGAAAATAACTAAAGTTAAATACATAAGGTCAAGCCTGATTCCTAATAAGGAGAGAGCAAACCATGGAGACATGCATAATCAGACAAAAAACACCACGCGGAGAAGCGATCTCAGGAGAAACCAACTGTCAGCATCTCCCTCTGGGATTCCCACCTGCTGAAACTGTGAGGCAATCTCTGTTGCTAAACAGGCCAAACTAGGTTGCTGTGAAAGGCCTAGCAGATTAATACACCATCCCTTTGCTGTTCAAGTTGCCTTTAGCAGAGTGGTAATAGCTTGGAGCAAAAAACACCTCAGGCAGTGGTAAGAACAGACTCTGGGAAGACAGCTCTCAATGGGGGGGGGGGGGGGGACAAGGCTACTTAAACCTTAGGGCGTGGGTAGGAGCTTTTAGAGTGAGTGTACATCATTATCCAGTGCCAGAGCACTGGGGATGCCTCATTTACATAAGGAGGAATTCCATATGGAAGTTTGGCTACTGGGCTACAGCTACCCCTGGGGTGTGGGGACAAAGGCTGAACACAGGCCTGGGACAGTTGTTGGGGGAAGGGGGTAGCTGTTCTATTCCTGTCAATTTTAGGATTAGATTTCCAGGGTTTGGACAAACCTCAACCCAACTCTTGCTCTCAGCCAGCTCCCCTGCCCCCAGCCCCAGTCCCACAGCTCCCTGGCCTCACAATCTTTGACCTTTTCTCCCCATCCTTCTCCTAAATGCAACAACCAAGGTCTCTGTTCTCTGCCACACCATAAATGGGCTCTGCATTGTGTTGCAAATTTAGGGGAAAGTCCGTGTGTTTGCCAAGAAGACATTGCATCAAAGACAAAAGCTACAAAATGCCAGTTTTAAGCTGCAAAGCACTGCTCACCTTGTTCACTTTTCTGTATAGGAGGAGCTGACCCCTCAGACAATTTCAGTGTTATTTCAGATCCAACCGGGGCAAACATAAACATTGAACCACCGTAAAACATGAGACTAGCAGTGCCCGAACCTTAACCACTCCAAAACACAAACTATCACCTCTCTAAAATGGTGAAAATGTAACAAATATAATACAAAAATGTTACAAATAAAAATAACTTCAAAGCAAGTTTTGTTTTTCAAGGTTTTTTTTTTTTTTTTTTTTTTTTTTGCTTCTTTGCTGATGATACCTTAGAAACCTGTACTGGTTCTGAAAATGAAGAGAGGAACTTGGGAGTTGCTTTTTCTGTAGGAACAAGAGTGGAAGAGACCAGCTGTAAACACCTACTGGGATTTGTTTCCACTTCTACCTTAGTCCTGTGTCTACTGTTACTTACCAAAGCATCTAGTGTTTGGAAGCCTTCAACTATTTAGTGCAGGACTCCACGTTGACTGGAGGAGACAAATCTGAGTACTCATGTCAGGCATGGTAGAAGTCTGTTATCTCTGCTGTTTTCTAAGGAGGATATGGTTTGTATAGATACCCAACTCCAAATTATTCGAGAGGCACTCTGTTGTAACATCCCACTTGGACTTGTTTCTATTATAGAAACCAAGCACAGGAAACTATTTTTAAAAGACCTTATGTTAGACGTTCTTTGCTTGCCCAGACAGACTAACCTTGCTGCTTTACAAGGTTAACCCTTCAAAGATTGCAAAAAACTTTTCTTCTGTCTTCCAGAAAACTGTTTTTAGCCAATGAGCTGCATCAGGACAACCTTTTCTGTTTCCTTTAACAATGCCCCAAAAAATTTAGGGATGGGGAAAATTTACAGTCACTCCTTCCCAAGTTTCCATGTTTTTCCTGTTTAGATCCCAAACCCCAGAGACTTCAAGCAGGCTTACTTTTTTTTTTTTTTTTTTTTTTTATTAACTTGAGTATTTCTTATTTACATTTCGAATGTTATTCCCTTTCCCGGTTTCCGGGCCAACATCCCCCTAACACCTCCCCCTCCCCTTCTATATGGGTGTTCCCCTCCCCATCCTCCCCCCATTACCGCCCTCCCCACAACAATCACGTTCACTGGGGGTTCAGTCTTGGCAGGACCAAGGGCTTCCCCTTCCACTGGTGCTCTTACTATGCTATTCATTGCTACCTATGAGGTTGGAGGCCAGGGTCAGCCTTTGGGTGGTGGCTTAGTCCCTGGAAGCTCTGGTTGCTTGGCATTGTTGTTCATATAGGGTCTTGAGCCCCTTCAAGCTCTTCCAGTCCTTTCTCTGATTCCTTCAACGGGGGTCCCGTTCTCAGTTCAGTGGTTTGCTGCTGGCATTCGCCTATGTATTTGCTGTATTCTGGCTGTGTCTCTCAGGAGAGATCTACATCCGGTTCCTGTCGGCCTGCACTTCTTTGCTTCATCCATCTTGTCTAATTGAATGGCTGTATATGTATGGGCCACATGTGGGGCAGGCTCTGAATGGATGTTCCTTCTGCCTCTGTTTTAATCTTTGCCTCCCCATTCCCTGCCAAGGGTATTCTTGTTCCCCTTTTAAAGAAGGAGTGAAGCATTTGCATTTTGATCATCCGTTTTGAGTTTCATGTGTTCTGTGCATCTGTGCATGTGTTCTGTTCAAGCATTTGGGCTAATAGTCACTTATCAATGAGTGCATACCATGTGTGTTTTTCTGTGATTGGGTTACCTCACTCAGGATGGTATTTTCCAGTTCTCTCCATTTGCCTATGAATTTCATCAAGTCATTGTTTTTGATAGCTGAGTAATATTCCATTGTGTAGATGTACCACATTTTCTGTATCCATTCCTCTGTTGAAGGACATCTGGGTTCTTTCCAGCTTCTGACTATTATAAATAAGGCTGCTATGAACATAGTGGAGCACGTGTCTTTTTTATATGTTGGGACATCTTTTGGGTATATGCCCAAGAGAGGTATAGCTGGGTCCTCAGGTAGTTCAATGTCCAATTTTCTGAGGAACCTCCAGACTGATTTCCAGAATGGTTGTACCAGTCTGCAATCCCACCAACAATGGAGGAGTGTTCCTCTTTCTCCACATCCTTGCCAGCATTTGCTGTCACCTGAGTTTTTGATCTTAGCCATTCTCACTGGTGTGAGGTGAAATCTCAGGGTTGTTTTGATTTGCATTTCCCTTATGACTAAAGATGTTGAACATTTCTTTAGGTGTTTCTCAGCCATTCGGCATTCCTCAGCTGTGAATTCTTTGTTTAGCTCTGAACCCCATTTTTTAATAGGGTTATTTGTCTTCCTGCAGTCTAACTTCTTGAGTTCTTTGTATATTTTGGATATAAGGCCTCTATCTGTTGTAGGATTGGTAAAGATCTTTTCCCAATCTGTTGGTTGCCATTTTGTCCTAACCACAGTGTCCTTTGCCTTACAGAAGCTTTGCAGTTTTATGAGATCCCATTTGTCGATTCTTGATCTTAGAGCATAAGCCATTGGTGTTTTGTTCAGGAAATTTTCTCCAGTGCCCATGTGTTCAAGGCTCTTCCCCACTTTTTCTTCTATTAGTTTGAGTGTGTCTGGTTTGATGTGGAGGTTCTTGATCCACTTGGACTTAAGCTTTGTACAGGGTGATAAGCATGGATCGATCTGCATTCTTCTACATGTTGACCTCCAGTTGAACCAGCACCATTTGCTGAAAATGCTATCTTTTTTCCATTTGATGGTTTTGGCTCCTTTGTCAAAAATCAAGTGCCCATAGGTGTGTGGGTTCATTTCTGGGTCTTCAATTCTGTTCCATTGGTCTATCTGTCTGTCTCTGTACCAATACCATGCAGTTTTTATCACTATTGCTCTGTAATACTGCTTGAGTTCAGGGATAGTGATTCCCCCTGAAGTCCTTTTATTGTTGAGGATGGTTTTAGCTATCCTGGGTTTTTTGTTATTCCAGATGAATTTGCAAATTGTTCTGTCTAACTCTTTGAAGAATTGGATTGGTATTTTGATGGGGATTACATTGAATCTGTAGATCGCTTTTGGTAAAATGGCCATTTTTACTATATTAATCCTGCCAATCCATGAGCATGGGAGATCTTTCCATCTTCTGAGGTCTTCTTCAATTTCTTTCTTCAGAGGCTTAAAGTTCTTATTGTACAGATCTTTTACTTGTCAAGCAGGCTTACTTACCTTGGCTATTACTTGGTTATTACTTATACTTGGTTATTACTGATAATGTGAAATTTTGAGGTGATTTGTTCGTCAGCCAGACCTCCTCTTTCCCACCCTCTCTTCTCTCTGGGCCCTCAGCCTCTTCTTGTCATAGCCACACAGGGGAGAAGGGTGGGAGGTGAAATAGAAAAAGAAATGACATCTAGGATTTAGGAATTATTTTGAGTGTTGGATTATGCATTCAGATGTTATTTCTTCCTTTTTGTAAAAGCATTTTTGTATTTCTGATACTTTTGCAACCATTTGTAGTCAATTTTTAAAAAGAAGCTGAATATATATATATATGTATATATGTATATATATCAGAATCTGTTTGTAACTCTTGAAGTTTGAATCAGCCCTTCTCCAAAACCAATTACCCTCCATTGGTGGAGTTATTTGGGGATGGGTTTGGCCATTTCCTTCTGTCTCAGTATTCTGCCTGTTGGTATTTGTGTGGTGTCAGGGTGTATCTCAAGCCACTTTCATGTACTGGCTTTCTAAATAGAAGAAATGTTGGGTTAAAAGGGAAGTCAATGCTTTCTCTTTTAATAGAGTAGCCACTGTAATTCCTAGGAAACTTCAACTAATCCCCACACACTCTGGTATTTATTTGGGGATGACTTTTGCCCTCTTGAGTTTTCAAATCGTATTTACTTCAAGTAGTTAAAGCTAATCTCGTTTAGTCAAATAGACTGTAGCCAATAGCCACTTCTTTTTGTATATTTTTAACACTTGCTGCCCATCTAGGACTCTAAGTTTAACCTCAAAAGCTATCTCTAGGGGCTGGGGATTTAGCTCAGTGGTAGAGCGCTTACCTAGGAAGCGCGAGGCCCTGGGTTCGGTCCCCAGCTCCGAAAGAAAGAACAAAAAAAAAAAAAAAAGCTATCTCTAAAGTTCTCTGCAATGAAACGAATTACCTGCCTTTCACATGGGGAAGTCAATATACCTCTATGTCTTGCAGAAATAAATAGTAATGGAAATGTTCCATTTTATTCATTTGACTTGAAGTTCTTATCCTTTCCATCAAATTCTGGGAAAAATAAAAGAAAAACAAATTGAGGAAGTAGGAAATATGGTAAATAACTTACAAACATCTTTTTTTTTAAAGATTTGATTCATTTATTATATATAAGTACACTGTAGCTGTCTTCAGACACACCAGAAGAGGACATCGGATCTCTTTACAGATGGTTGTGAGCCACCATGTGGTTGCTGGGAATTGAACTCATGACCTCTGGAAGAGTAGTCGGGTGCTCTTAACCGCTGAGCCATCTCTCCAGCCCCAAACATCTTTGATGGTAGGAAATGATAATATCCTATGTCTCCTGGCATATTCCAGATCAAGTGCTTTGTAGATTTTAGAATGTAAATACTAATGTGTTTGAGTACTAGTGGCTGAGAAGAAACATCTAAGATGGAGGAGGTTATGGTACACTAATTATTCTTGTGCTTTAAGCCTGTACTGTTCTAGCAGGCACAGCTTTCCACTGGCTTGGGCTGCACTGTTGGAATGTTCTTGACACCGTGGGGCCCTACTTTAAAGGATTAGCTCAAACAGCAGCCACAGAACATGCCTCGTACAGCACTGTGTTTGAACTGGAGCTTCACACAGGGAGCTTGAGCCTCTGTTTACAAATATGGAAGCCCAATCGTCGTTGTTCCAGCATGTATTAATTTGAGCCTAAACTTTATAAAAACTGTTGTGAAGTACACACTCAATTTACTGTCACGACCATTTGAAGTTCACATTTAGTTGTCTTAAGTGTATTCTTAGTGTTGAGCAAGACTCCTTCCAGACATTTTCATTTTTGGAAACTGAAACTATATCCATTCAAAACAAAACTAAATGAAACACCCTCATTGTCCTCACTTGCCAACCCTCAGATGACCACTTCCTTTCTGTTATCTTTCTGAATTATCATGGCCTCATGTAAGTAGACTTACAGAAGGTGTCTTTTCATGAGTAGTTTACCTCACTTAATACAACAATATCTTAAGGTTCATACATGTTGGAATATGGCTCAGCAGTTAAGAGCACTGATTGCTCTTCCAGAGATCCTGAGTTCAATTCCCAGCAACCACATGGTGGTTCACAACCATCTGTAATGGGATCTGATGCCCTCTTCTGATGTGTCTGAAGACAGCTACAGTGTACTCACATACATTAAATAAATAAATAAATAAATCTTTAAAAAAACCAACAAAAAAGCAAACAAACAAAACTCTGGGTAATGTTCAACTGAATGTATGTGATATGCTTTGTCCATTCTTTCAGGTTGCCTCCATGTTTGCTACTGTGGGTAATGCTGTTATGAAAAGGGGCCCACACACAACCTCGAATTCCTGCAGCACCATTTAGTTTTGCTACCAGTAAGGTAGTGTTGCAGATTGAATACACCATGTTAGGTCTTGTTATTTATGTTTCTTTTCATTTCTCTGGGGTTCCTTGTGTTGATTTGAATAGCAACCATGGAGTTGGGTGTGGGTGACCTTGATCTGCATTTTCTTTTCATCCATTCCCAGATTTTTTTTTTCAGGCTCTTTGTTTTATTTCTTTTGAGCTCGTTGGCCTTTCTGTGAGGAAATGTCTCTTTAACCTCCTTCCTACATTTTTTCACGTACATCTTTCTTCTCTTTCAAAAATCTTAACTGAGAAATATATAAAATTTGTACATATTAGTAAGGGACCATGAAATGTTTATGCATGTATATATTATATAGTGTTTAAATAAGATTTAAACATATTTATCTCCTCAAAATATTTGTGATTTCTTTGTAGTGAAAAATTTCCGAAGGCTTTTTCTAGGTATTTCTGAGTCTCTTGTTCCTCTCTAGGCATAAATTAATACTCACTGATAATCTTTCCTCTTCCTCCCTTCTCCTCCTCCTCTTTTTGTGTGAGTGACAGACAGACAGACAGAGACAGAATCTCATATTGTAGTGTAGCCCAGGATAGCCCTCAGGCTGACAATGAACTTTGAGCAATCCTATTTCAGCCTCTTGAGTACCAGGACGATATGTGGCACCACTGTAACCGGCTCTTCTCTTTATCCCCACCAGCCTCTTGTAGCCACCACCGCTCTACTCTCAGCTTCTGTGACTCGACCGTCTCAGATTTCACATGAGGAAATCCATGTGATTTCATCTGACTTATTTCACTTAACATAATGAGTTCCATTTCTGTTCATGGAATTGCAAATGCCATAGTGTCATTTCTTTATGGTTGTAAAGTGTTCCATTGTGTATGTATGCCACACTTTATCCATTCATCATTTGATGAATACTTCAACTGTTTCTATTTCTTGGTTATTGTGAATAATGTCCCTCTGACATACTGATTTAATTTCCTTTGGACACATACTCAGTAGCGGCATGGTGCAATAATATCACAGTTCTATTTTTAATTTTCTTAACCCCCCATACTCTTTTCTCCAACAATAAACAGTGGTTCCCTTTCTGCTGTTTTTGACTGACAGCATTGTAAATCTCCTGCCTCAGCCTCCCGAGTTGGAAACATTATAGGCATCCACAATTACTCCCAGGCCTTCTTTGATCTTTTTATTGGAAAAAATGCATATTTATGCATTTGTGCTGTGTGTGTGTGTGTGTATGTGTGTGTGTGTGTGTGTGTGTGTGTGTGTGTGTGTGTGTAGATCAGAATACAACTTATAAGAGTTGGTCCCCTCCTTCCAGCATGTAGGGCCCAGGGATTGAACTCAGGTCATCAGGTTTAGCTGTAAGCTCGTTTATGACTAAGCCATTTTGCCAGGCCCTCTTTGATCTTCTTATAATACTGAGTAGGGTGAGGTGACACCTCAGAATATTTTGATTTGTATTTCTCTGATAATTAGTGATGCTCCATATTTTTCATACATTGTAGCAGGGCTTAGCTACTCTTTGGGTTATTTTTCCCCACCTGTTATTACAATTTCACCCTCTATTGCTAGATAAGAAAGAAAGAAGGATAGAGGGGAGAGAGAGCCCTGAATCTAATTTCTTCTTGTCTCTTTTTTGAGCACAACTACTAACAAACTCCAACCACCACCACCACCACCACCACCACCACCACCCACTCCCCAAGCAACCACCAACTCCAACCCCACCTCTTGGTCCCTAGCATTTATACACCCTCTGAAAATTTCCCAGAATCCCAAGTGTCACACAATCGCAGAAAACTATCTGCAGCTGGCAAAACCATGCCTCGGCTAGAGGACAAGGCAAATCATAGCTGCTGTGGACAGTCCGAGGGAGCCCCCCATCCCTACCCCTGGGATTAAAGTAAAAACATATTCTCCAATTATTTCTGTGGTGTTTTTTTTTTTAAATCCAGAAATGTCACTACAATAGTTTGGCTGTTTGTATGTCTTTTGGAAAAAAAATGCCCATTTTTTTAAATGTTAGTATTTTATTTTTTAAAATACATTTTAAACTTAAATATATCACTTTCTTCCTTAGAGTCTCTCCTATTTCCCTCCCTTCAACCTCTACCATGTCTCTGCCCTCACACTCAAATTGGTAGCTTCTTTTTCTTTGATTGTTATTGTTACGTGTACATCCTATACGCACACAGAATACACATGTACCTCTCACACACAAATGTATGAATACAGCCTGTTGAACCTGTTGTGTTTGTATGTATATGACTTCAAGGCTGACTAGCATGGCAGGAACATGGAAGCAAGTAGGCAGGTACACTTCCTCCAACAAGGCCATATGCTAACCCTTCTCCAAACAGTGCCACCACGTAGGGACTAAGCATCCAAGTGTAAGAGCCTATAGAGACCGTTCTTATTCAAACCACCACAAAGGCCATTGACGTGTCATTCATGAGTTCTACTAGCTACAGTTTGTCACGGGCCACCCTATGATTTGGAGGGTCCTCTTCCTTAACCAGAAAACCCCATATAAAAAAACCATATTTTATGGCAATATTAGTACAAAGATACATACACTAAAGGCAGACCCATTACTTTGTATTCATTTATTTCATTTCTTTCTTACTCAATAAAATGAATGCATTTTCGTGGTCTCCTAAGTGTGTCATGGGCCCTAGGCATGTATTCTACTTAACAATAAATTAGCTGTGGTTTATTGAGGACTGATTCAGAATTCCACAGGACTGGCAAGTGCACAATGCTTGGCAGGTTGTCGAGCTCCCACAATTAACAAGCAGAAGCAGATAGTTAGAATTCCTCCAGTGTTCAGACAGGGTGCTCTCGAAACACAGTACCAGCGGTGTGCTGTGAATTGCTCATCGTTTTTAATAGCTGTTTTCCTGTTTTTGAATTATAAAATACCGTTGGCATATTTCATCTGCCATTACCATGGGATTTAGCCCAGAAAGTTTAATGATACAATTAAATATATATATTTCCCCATATTACATTTACCATATTTTAAGGCAGATACTACTGAAATTCAGATGTCAACCATTCGTCCCCTTATTAACAAAGCATATACGTGTGTATGGATATATACATACATGTTCCTCCATGGGCTTAATTTTTGGTTGTCAGAGTATGGATATAATAGTTGACAGTCTGAAGAATTCATTTGATTGTTGAAGTTCATTACAGCTGGCAGGAGACTAATTAAATCAGGGATGAAGGAGGCAATAGCAAAGTGCAAAATGCCTTGTCAACTGTTTATGAGGGAGGGAGGGAGGGGGAGAGAGAGAGAGAATGTATGCTGTGCCTTTGGGAAAAACCCTCAGAAAATATATAGTTGAATGCTGACCTCTCATTTTATCCCAGCAACAAGTACATATCAGAAGGGACTTTCTCCTAGGTTTAAGAGATATATAACAAAATTGTATTTCTTTTTCTGCCATTTTTGTCCCCACTATTTGCCCACTATTTGTAAATTCTCCATAATAAATCTGTGTGCCTTGGAATAAGCACAGATGTTATCAGATAATGAGGCATCCTTTCAGCTTGTGGAAACAGCAACAGAAGAAGCCCAGAAGTCATTCAAGGGCTGGAGAGATAGCTCAGTGGTTAAGAGCACTGACTGCTCTTCCAGAGGTCCTGAGTTCAATCCCCAGCAACCACATGGTGGCTCACAACCATCTGTCATGAGATCTGGTGTCCTCTTCCGGTGTTTCTGAAGACAGCTACAGTGTACTTACATAAAGTTAATTAATTAATTAAAAAGAAGAGTCATTGGTTGATTTGAGTGAAAAGTTCAGATGAGGTTGAAGAGGACTCCTATGTGGAGGCACCAGAGAAATTCATTTCACCTTTGTACAAGGGTGACCTTTCTGTTAAAAAGAGTTACAAGTATTTATTGTGTGTGTATTTGTGACCATACATGCATCCATGTACATGCATGCTTACACCATGCTTTATGTGGTGCAGCTTGCAGGAGTTGCTTCTCTACTTCTGTCATGGGTTCTGGGATCCAGACTGGGGTTGTCATGTTCAGTGACAGTTACTTCTCTCCACTGAGCCATCTTGTCGGCCCAAAGAGGACTTTTGTAAGTTAGATAGAAGAACCTGTACCCAAGGAATGACCCTGCTATTTACGAGAAAGAGAATATTTAGGACTTGAGAGGCTATAAAAGAGAATTCAAGTAGTGTATGGCTGAACATTCTGACGTTAATCTTAGGACTTCGTGGTTCTATTTTTTGGAGTGTTAACAGCTGTTGCTTCACCTGCTGCAGATTTATTAATAGTGGTTACAGAAAAAACAACCATCATATTTTCACATGCCAAATGAAAAGGACTAAAAACAAGTGTGAGCTATTATAGACACAATCTTCCAACGTAAAAAGGGACATTAGATGGCAGTCCGGACCGTTACAGTAAGTCATGCCACAGAGTGCTGAACTGACAGCTGTGGCGCTGACAGAAAGATGATTCAGAATTATGAGTTACAATGAACTATTCCCAAACTTCCTGTGAAGCCCCAAGTAAATATGCAGCCCTGAGAATTACCAGTCCTAAAGGAAAACTTCCCATGCACACATAGAAGTGGCTTTCAGACTTAACATGAGGGCCAGAGCCACCCTAGGAGGTTATGCAGCATCAGCTGCCTCCTACACATCCAAAGAGACTGACTCAGTTTGGCTGGGACCTGTCCTCTGCACTTCCCAATCTGTAAGATCCTCCCACCAGTGAGTCTAATGTGCTTCAAGTCTGAGAGCTGGTATCTAGTTCTGGAGAATAATGTTTGCATAATAAGTAATCTAGTAAAAATTGAAACATTCTAGTAAACATTGAACACTATGTAGATGTTGAGCCCTATTTTATATCACTTTTGGGCATTTGTTTTATGTGTATAGGTGCTTTGGCTGCTCACATGTCTGTGCACCACCTTTGTGCTGAGTGCACGGAGAGAACAGAAAACGGTGTTGGATCTTCTGGAAATGTAGTTACAGATGGTTGTGAGCCTCCACATGGGTTCTGGGAATGAATGCAGAGCCTTGGGAAGAGCAGCCAGGGCTTTTAATCACTGAGACATACTCTAAGCCCCAAGCTTTATTTTTAAACACAATGTTTCCAGTGTGGTTGTCAGCCAATAGCAAAGTTCTAGAAGTAGCAATGGTGTTAATTCTGGAGGTAATAACAAATTTATGTCCAGCTAGGACAGCTTAAAACAATGCACTAGGTTAGAGCACACACAGGCTTTGGGGTCAAAAGAGATTTGAAACTGTAGCTGTGCCAATTACTAACAATAGAATGTAGGTTAAGGGGCTTTGCTCTGCTCACCCTCAGTTTCCTCATTTGGGAAAGGGATTAGCCTGCCTATTTATGCCATGGGGGTCATTGTGAACATTAAATGAGATAATGTAAATGAGGCAGCAGGCAGAAAATTATCAATAGGTGGAAATACTATTGCTATTCTGGTGACTTGTCATTATGATGGTTTCAGTGTGACACAAGATTACAAATAGGATTGATTTAATGAGCTTTGATGTGACCATATATTTATTCCAGAGAAGGATAGAACATTTAAATTTTCCATTATGCACACCACCTTCAAATCCTTCATCTATTTTAAAGTAAGTAACCTGTCTGTTAATGTCATTCAGAAATTAACTCCCCTATAATCACACAGGTATTTCATTTCACAGAAAAACAATAATTTCAAGGTCATTCTCTATTAAATAGTGAGGTCAAGCATAGTTGGGCAAATGAGACCCTGTCTCAAGTTTTTAAAAATTCCTTCAGTGGCTTGATATCTATGCCATAATTTAGGAAACATAGTAGCTATAGGGTAACTCAAGGTTTAGTAGACCGATTTTATGTAATTAGCCAAATTCCCCCCTCAAAAACAGAATGTTGGGGCTGTAGACATTGCCCAGTTAGCTGCCACACAGGACCTAAGCTTGACTCCTAGATTCCATGTTATAAGCTGGGTGTGGTCTCATGAGGGCCTTTAACCCAGAACCTAGGCTTAGTCCTGGAAGCTTCTGTACAATCTTATCTAGGCCTGGAATGTTTTCAGCCTGAGATTCACTGCTGAATAAGCTCACCCGTTCTACTTCTTCTGAACTCTGGCTGGCTGGTTCAGTTAAGCTATTCTGGCTCAAAACTCCTCCTCTCCAGGCCCATTGATTCAAACTGGCTTTTCTCAGCTTCTGGCTGAATTGCTCTGCTTGGAAAAACTGCCTGAATTCTGTAAACTGAACTGCACTGACTATATGACCTGAATGGAACTGAACAAACTCAACTGAACTGCACTGAACTGACTCTCCCTCACTACCTTTTTTTTTTTTTTTTTTTTTTTTTGGATTTTTTTTATTTACATTCCAAATGTTATCCTCTTTCCCAGTTTCCCATCCATAAATCCCCTATCCCATCCCCTCTCCCCCTTCTTCTATGAGGGTGTTCTCCCTCCCCAACCACCCACCCCTTCCTACCTCCCCACCCTGACATTCCCATACACTGGGGGTCCAGCCTTGGCAGGACCAATGGCTTCTTCTCCCACTGGTGCCCAACTAGACCATCCTCTGCTACATATGCAGCTGGAGCCAAGGGTCCCTCCATGTGTACTCTTTGGATGGTGGTTTAAACCCTGGAAGCTCTGGTTGGTTGGTATTGTTTTTCTTAAGGAGTTCCAAGCCCCTTCGGCTCCTTCAATCCTTTCTTTACCTCCTCTAATGGGGGCCCAGTTCTCAGTTCAGTGGTTGGCTGTGAGTGTCTGCCTCTGTATTTGTCATGCTCTAGCAGAGCCTCTCAGGAGACAGCTATATCAGGCTCCTGTCAGCATGCACTTCTTGGCATCAGCAATATTGTCTGGGTTTGGTGGCTGTATGTGTATAAGCTAGATCCCCAAGCTCTGAATGACCGACCATTCCTTCAGTTCCCTCACTACTCTTATGTAGACTCTCTTTCTTGACTGTTGTGAGAGTTGTATCCTATTTCTGAGTCATTCTGTAAAATCTTTCTCTGATTCATCACTTTGCCTCTCAACTACACATCATTGTTTGGGATTACAGGTGTGTGCTAAAGGTGTATCTGTAATCCAGCCGGAGAGATTAAGGGCATGTGCTAAGGGCTGAGCCACATGCCACAACTAGAAACAGGTTTTTCCCAGTAAATAACAGTGTGATCAAATATCCTGTAACATCTAGGTTCACGGAGATACTCTACCTTAAAGGTCTCTTGTATGTGCACACAGGAGACCCCCTACACACACACACACACACACACACACACACACACACACACACACACACCACATACTAAATGAATAAACAATTTCATGGTAATGACAACATCATGACATCTGACTTAATATGAGACAGAAAAAGCAATACCACTAGTCAGTAATCAGCAGTTTTTTTTACAGCTAGAACCCAACACATTAAGTAAAAATATTTTTTCAGGAAAAGAATTTTTAGGAACTGTTTCCAACAGAGAAATTCAATATTTCTATCCCATGTTCAGACTCTACTTCTCAATGGTCTCAGGGAACAACCTTCTATTTCACATTTCACGGTTTCTTGTGGATAAGAGAAGTGAGTTGAGGACAGAAAATGTCCTTAAGAGTGAAGTCTCTGAACAGAGGTGGACAGTGAGGGTTGCCAAGATCCTGTCCCTTGTCCTGTCCCTCTCTCAATGCTGCTAGTCCATTGGTGAGGATCCTAATGGGCTCCTGTAGGTACCCCAGGTGCTACTGTAATTATCAACACACATTTATGAAATGAAAGGCTAAAGGTATGGTGCTGGGTATCGAAAGTAAACAATTACCTAACATTAATTCTGTAACAAAATATGAAGTCTTACAATTAACCATCCAGGTGTATGGAAGTGAATCTTAGTAGCAATAAAGGACTCGCAAATTCCTCACTGACAGTGTGGCAGAGTCTTATTAAAGAAGATAGTCTCTTAATAGAAAACTGGGTGCTAGTTGGTGACAGAACTAAGAAGTATGGATGGCTGGTAAGAACTGGCAACTGGTTATTACCTGAATGTTTTGGTTTAGTAAAATTACCTAATAGCTTGTTGTCCTGTGGTCCATTTATTCAACAATTTTTATTACTTTTTTTAGTTCTAATGACTGAATACAAGCCTTATACAATCAAGTGTTCCCCCTCTATGTTACACATTGACTCTTTTTTTACTAGTCTCATTAGTATTTCAAGATAGGGTTTCATTGTGTAGGCGAGGTTGTCCTTGAACTTGTGATCAAACTGCCTTAGTAGCTCAGATCACAGGTGTGGAAAAAATGTCCAACTTGAACATTTTGACTTCAGGTTGCATAGACCTAAGAGCTGGGAATAGCCATGTGGCTACTTGTTTCTATTGCTGTGAAGCCATCATAGCCAGGGAAACTTATAGAAGAGTCTGTTTGGGGCTTACAGTTTCAAATGATGAATCCATGACAATCATGAGCAGGGAGCATGGCATGTGCAGGCAGGCATGGGGCTGAAACTGTTGAGAATTTACATCTAGATTTACAAGCAGAAGGCAGAGAAAGCTAACTGGGAATGGTGCAGGCTTCTGAAGCATCAAAGTCCACCCCTGCTGACACATCTCCTAATCTTTTCCAAACAGTTCCACCAACTGGGGGCCTGCATATTCAGGTGTATGAGCTTATGCTGGCTAGTCTTACCCAAACCATGCCACTGCTTACAATTTAAATTAAATATAGCTGCTTACAATGCACCATGGTCAAGGGAGTACACAGAAGAAGCATTCTGCACAAAAATCACAAGAGAAGAATAAATTGATTAAGCTCAAAGACAGAGTATCTGGGGAAGAAGTGGGAGGATGGTTGAAAGAAAAACAGGAGAGGAAGAAGCGTTCTCAACACAGTGAGTTTGAAAGCTGAGAATGAAGTTGTATAGTGGGTCAGGTGGGTTGCCCAAAGAGTTCTTTGATACCCCGTGTGTGTGTTCACACATATGATCTTGAGGGCAGTCCTGAGTCACCCACTTTGCAAGGAACCTTTCAGCTGATCTCAAAGGATGAGTGAGAATATAGTAATTCTTTTAAACTCCTGCCTCAAAGACTGCTTGTGAAATAGGTTCATAAGATTTCATCATCAAAATAGTTATTTTCTCAATTTACTGAAGCCTTATTAAAGCACCAAGAAATTCCAGTTAAGTCACTAGCAGCAGTGAGCAGAGGTCATTAACACTGAACAGATCCTGGGCCAACATTAAGTGAGTTAGCCTCTGATTTCTACCATAGGTGAGAATGTTGTCATTCCTTTTTATCTAAGGTCTAACTCCACAATATAGGAGTTTTATTGACATCAACAATAAAACAACTCCAAAGAGGCAACAGTGATGAAAGAATTAGTAAGCTTATAAAGTATTTGTCTGAATTAATTTTGTGTTTAATGTGTGCTATTTGAAACTGAAAGTCACTAATCCTTATTCTGAAGCAATCAACCCTAACTTCCTTAGAAATCACAGATACACAGCCACATCTCCCAATCACCTTCTTTTTAAGGCACTGATTTTCATTTCTCCTTAAAATGAGTGCACCTATTCATAGAGTTTATAACATGCACACAGCATGGACATCTGACAGGATTTTTTCTTAATTGTATTTTATATTTTTCATAATTTAAAAAATATTTAAGGGGGGACAGAGAATATGTATACATGTATTTGTGAAAGCTAGAAAAGGGCTTTGGGTGTCCTTTAGAACTGTCCACTCAGTCCTTTGAGGTAGGGTCTCTTCCTGACATGGGGGCTTATGTTTTCTTGACTAGACAAGAGCCAGAAATCTCCCAGAATCCTCCTGTCTCTGCCTTCTGGGAGCTGGGGTTACAGGTCTGCACAGAATAGCCAGCTTATGTGGGTTCTGAGATCACAGAATTGTTAACAATAAGACAGTTTATGAAATATGTTCATATATTTTTATTAATTTAGAATTAAAACTTTCTTACACTTCAACTTCTGTGCTGAAATGGAGAAAAAGTGAAACAGTAATAAATTCCAATCAATAGAAAGGTTCTTATCAAGTTGGTGTCACTGCAGGGATGTAAAGTTCGTTCAGCATATGCAAATCTCTAAGTGTAATTTGGCACAGAAGCAGACTTAAGGATAGAAGACACATGATCATCTAAATTTATATAAGTTCAATCTCACTACATAACAAAACCCCAAGTGGGGAAAAATAGAAGTAGAAGGAACACACCCACATGATAAAGGCTATATATGCAAACCTGTAGCAGCACAATTCTAAGTAGGGAAGACAGGAGCGCATTTCTTCTAAAATATGCCATGAGATAAGGATGCCCACTTTTTTTGGTGTTCAGTTTAGTGCTCCAAGTCTTAGCTAGAACAAGAGAAGTTAAAAGGTTATAAATAGGAAAGGACACCAACTTATCCCTACTTTTAGAAAAAATAACCTTGTAGTTAAAACAGTTCCAGGACTCCACTAGACAACCTAGAATAAACACTTTCAGTAAAGTAAGCAGGATACAAAACAGACATAAAGTCAACAGCTTTGTTGTATTCCAATAACAAACTGGCTGAGAAATAAATCCCATTCATGACTACTCCGAAAAACATCCAAATGCTGGTCTAGGGAGATGACTCAGGTGGTAATGCACCTGATGCCCAGGCATGATGAACCGAGTTTAGATGCCACAAACCCACATTAAAGCTGCATGTGGTGGCACAAGCCTGTAATCCCAGTGCTGAAGGCAGAGATAAGTGGGTCCCTAAAGCTCACAGTCCAGCTTTTCCAGCTCAGTCAGCAAGCTCTAGGTTAGGAAAATATGTCCCAAAAACTAAGGTACAAAGTAACAGAGGAAGGCACCCAACATGGCTCTCTGTCTTCTACCCACCGTGGACTTGGGAAACGAATGAGAACAATGCTCAGAGACAAATGTTTAGCCACGCCACGATGAAGCCTATTATTTTGTATTCTGACATTAAAAAGAATTAAAAGATGAGTCCTGGGCTGGAGAGATGGCTCAGCGGTTAAGAGCACCCGACTGCTCTTCCAGAGATCATGAGTTCAATTCCCAGCAACCACATGGTGGCTCACAACCATCTGTAAAGAGATCCGATGCCCTCTTCTGGTGTATCTGAAGACAGCTACAGTGTACTTATATATAATAAATGAATAAATCTTTAAAAAAAAAAAAACAAAAACAAAAACAAAAAAAAAAAAAAAGATGAGTCCTGAAATATCCACAGATGGTAAGACCATTAGGCTTGAAATGGAGTTGATTTACCTTCAGAGACTAGGCTCCTAAATGACTTTTGGAGGATGACTAAGAAAAGGAAGACTTATTTACTCTTCCTGTATGTCCCACAGAGGAAGCAGCCACCTATGCAACACCAACTCTCTAGAAACATGTGCCGAACAGCAGACTTCCCAGGGAAATTAGCTTCATGTTAAACATATTATTCAAAAGGGGGAATGTAAGTAATTTGTTAGGGAGAAGGCTAAAATTGTCTCAACTTTATATTCAAATTAGGAGTCTCATTTTCATTGTGTGATTCTTACTATGAAATGCCACGCTTACAAATAAAGGAGGGCTTTCTGTATTACTTTTCTTAGTGAGTTTTCTGTTTAAGCCAGGCAGCAGTGGCGCGTGCCTTTGAGTGGTCCAAGCCTTTGATCTCAGCACTTGGGGAGGCAGAGGCAGGCGAATCTCTCTGAATTTGAGGAAGCCTGGTCTATAGAGAAAATTTCAGGACAGCCAAGGGTACACAGAAAAACCCTGTCTCACAAACAAAACAAAACAAAACAACAACAAAACCCAATAAAAAATTTAAAACCGTAAGTTTTCTGCTTTAGAGTTAAATTAAAAAGTACCCTCTACGTTATCAAAGGATTTATAAAACATATTATATAAAATGTAATATCTAAATCAAACTTTAACAATATTAATTTAAATAATATATAATTATATATTAATATACTCATAAATTACATATTTTATATGTCCCCAAATCCCATGGGAGAGCAGAAGGTGCTCTTTAACATCTGAGCCATCACTCCAGTCCCATGGGTGTTCTCTGAGACAATGTCTTGCTATCTAATTGAGTTTGCCTTGAACTTACTGTGTGGACACCACTGGCCCTGACTGCACAGCTTTCCCATACCTCCGCTCTCAAGTAAGTTAAGTGTGTGCCATCATGCCTGGTGAAACTTTAAATAGAAAAAGAACATTTCTGCTATTAAGAAGACTATGAGGTGGAGACAACGTTTGGAGCAGAGACTGAAGGAAACGCCATTCAGAGCCTGCCCCACCTGGGGATCCAGCCCATATACATACAGCCACCAAACCCAGACAATATTGATGAAGCCAAGAAGTGCATGCTGACAGGAGCCTGATATAGCTGTCTCCTGAGAGGCTCTCCAGAGCATGACAAATACAGAGGTGAATCCTAGCAGCCAACCATTGAACTGAGAACAAGGTCCCCATTGGAGGAGTTAGAGAAAGGATTGAAGGAGCTGAAGGGGTTTGCAACCCATAAGAACAATACCAACCAACCAGAGCTTCCAGGGACTAAACCACAACACAGAGTACACATGGACTGACCCATGTGGCTCCAGCTGCATGTGTAGCAGAGGATGGCCTTGTTGGGCACCAATAGGAGGAGAAGCCCTTGGTCCTGCCAAGGCTGGATGTCCCAGTGTAGGGGAATGTCAGGGTGGGGAGGTAGGAAGGGGTGGGTGGTTCAGTGGGGGGAAGGGGGTAACATTTGAAATGTAAATAAAAAAATATCTAATTAAAAAAAAAAGAAAACTATGAGGGAAAACCTTCAGTGTCTCGGCTAAATTTGTCCAAATAATATTTAAATAGTATTTTTAATTTTCCTCCCTTATCTGCAATAGTAAAGAACTGTGGCGCTATTGAAGCAGATAAATGGCTGAAGACGTACGTAGCAAGCATGAACATGTAAGATATTTTTAGATTGCCATCAGAACACCTGGGACTTCACAAAAGCTGATCAAAACATTCATGTAAGGTGTAATGTTCTATACAAAAGAAAAACACATTGGACATACCCTGAGCAGAAAATTCTTTGACAAATCACAGAATTGACACCCATAAGGGGTCACAGGAATGCCTATTTTATGAACCGTATATCCAAAGGTTATTTTCTTTGTGCATCTGCTGTTGTGGTTTTGGATAAGAATTACATCATAATGGTGAAGCTCAAGGAAGTGGTGTCAGACTGGCTGCCTGCCTTTCTTCTTCCTAGTTGTGGAGCTGTGGGCAAACCAGTTGCTTTTACATCCTTCCATTTCTTCCCACAAACAACTGTAGGACCTACCCACACTCCCCATCCCCGTTCCTGGTGAGGGGGAAGAATTAAGTTTTTGCAATTTTCAACCCATTTTTATCTAAGGTCTTCCTCCTTTAAAGTGAGGTGTGTGTGCTCTTCAGCAGTGTCTTTGATATGCAGTAATACATGTGTACCTTATCGAAAAGCCAAAGAATTAGAAAAATATTAACATACACTACATATCATATAATCGTAACAACTGTTGGGAAATAAAGGGAGAAGAGGTATAGTAAAATTGTGACTTAGGCAAGCTGCTGAAATGATGAAAGGGCTCCTGTGCAAACACAGCTATGCTGTGCTCCACATAAATAGCTCTCAAAGTGCTGACTGGATCACACTGCAAGTGACTCAGCAAAAATCTGTTAGGAGGGAGAAGGCCAGGTCAAACAAAGGGGTGCCATGTTCCTCTGAATGCAGTGTCAAAGCGAATAATCTACTAGTATTGTCTAAGTCTGGCAATCTTCAAGATCTTGAGTATTCAAAAAGGTTAGGTCAGGCCAAGGTGAAGGCACTAAAGCCTATAGCAGATAAAGGATTTACTTCAGCTCCTGGTCTTCAGGAATACAGAACTTTGAGTGTGACAAAATGTTCTGTCAAGACATATTAAGCAGTTTTATCAAGATCACCATTCTATTGTGGTATTTTATGCAGAGGATGTTGGGTATTCTGAGGACTTGTTATCATAGATTAGAGCTGGTAATTATTTTTTGGACAGTAGAATGAAGCTTGATTCATATCTCAAAATCTATGTAAATAAAACCTACTTCACAGGAAAAATCTTTCTGTGTCTCAATTTGAAGCGTTTAAATCCCAGAACTAAGCCTAGCATCTCCTCCAGTCATTCTTTGTGACTCTGCTTGATGAAGGAACATTTCCTCTAAGTCATTAAAGGGGAAACTCTAGCTGTTGATGCAGCTCAATGTTAAAAGTGTGATCAGTGTGTGAAACCCTGTATTAAACCACCAGCACCCCGAATCAACCAACCCACCCACCCCTCAATTACCTAACTACATAACCAACTCTGATTTGAAAAGTTCCTTAATTTCCTCTGAGATAGTTCAGGGAATTTATTTCTTCTCAGTTAGCCACGCCCCTATAAAGGGAGTGTTTTGGCATATGACTTGTGTTAGAAATGTAATCCGTAGTCATTGTATAACCACCGTAAAGTGCCAATTTTGTTAAGTAAAAATATACTCAGTTTAAAGCATTATAAAGGAGAAGATGGGACATGCTCATTAAAGACTGGGTCAAACAAGATGACGGTCTGGAAATGATGTAATAAAAATGTGGTTGAAGTTCACATCAAGAACCCTTCCTAAGAACTGCTGTTCTACAAATATGCAGGGTAGAAGTAAGGAGCATAAAATAAAAGTTGCACAGAAACCACTGGAAACTGCTATCCACAGAGGATAACATAGTGGGTAATGTAGTAATATGTAAATATGGATATATCTAGTTCATATATATTTTTTCTGTGGTTCTGGGACTTGGAGCTTTGCACATTTCGCTAAGTGTTTTACCACTGAGCTACAACCCAATCCTTTTATATAACATTATAAAAATGAACAGGATGAGCATGATGTATCAAACTCACTATTACAATAAATTTTCATAAGGGTTCTGATCATAAAAGGCTCAGGGGATAGGGAGGCTGGAGAGATGGCTCAGCAGTTAAGAGCACTGACTGTACTTCCAGAGGTCCTGAGTTCAATTCCCAGCAACCACATGGAGGCTCATGACCATCTGTAATGGGATCTGATGCCCTCTTCTGGTGTGTCTGAGGACAGCGACAGTGAACTCACATATATAAAATTGATCAATTAATTAATTAGCCAGGTGGTTGTGGCACATACATACTGACTTATACAAGGGCAAACAACTTCCCTCTTCTAGTTTGAAGAAAAAGGTACACTGGGTATGGTGTCAATGACTATAACCTTAGCAGCTGGGAAGCTGGGAAGAAGGGTGGAAACTTTGAGCCTTGGCTGTACAGTGGGATGCTGTCTACAAAACTCTAAACAAAACATCAAACAAAAACAAGAAGAAAAAGCCAACGCTTGTTTTAACGCGGTGCACTACTTTTACATTTGAGTATGAAAACTGCTTAGTTTTGGGTCCTCCGAAGAGTGGGGTTAAAATGTAAAGACTTCCAAAGTACGGTTTTAGAACTATAGTACATTTACAACTTTATTAAGTGGAGAATAACATACAGCAAGGAATTGGTGGTGTATGGATAGCCTCATTGTCAGTTGGTACCTGATAACCTCAGCCACAGGTAAAGGCACGCAGCAGAGAATGTTAATATCCTCTTGTACCAGTCAGCTCAAATTGGGGTGCAAAACTGTCTAAATAGTCCAATAAAAATCTGAGGAAACCTGAAGTATGCCTTTAGAGAATGGAATCAGAATGACTGAAAAATGTTTGTATTCATTCAACTGTAAGAAAGAAAAAAAATCCACTCTTTTTGGATTTTGAGACTGTTCTTGTACTGAACTCAGTTACTGAGTGATGAACCAAACATTTCATTGAAATCACTAGCACCTCTTATACAAGTTGCCTTTAGATGTTCATAAGCTTAGTATTCTAGCCCTCAGACTCGTTAGTCAACATCACACTGTCATGGTCTGAGCAGTCTGCTGTGGCCTTTCTTCTCAGAAGATGGGGCAGCAGATAGTTTAAGAGATAATATCTAACTAGAAACTCAAGCTGCACGTGATATGACAAATGGGGATGCCAGCTGCCGCAGAAGCTCGCAGGAACTATATATTTTATAAATACCCTTTAATTAAAGTATTTGATTTCAAAGATACAGTGCAATTTGTCATATCACACTAGACAACAGCTGCATTAGCACTTAAGAGAAAACACCACATTTCCTGTCAATCAAACACGCAATTTGTAAACTCCCGTATCAGCCTATATTTTCAAAAAATCATTGAGTTCTGGCTCTACCTCCCTATTGCTGAGATTACAAGTGGCATCACCACAGGCAGCTTTCTGGGTGTTTGTGAGCAGAACTTAGGTCCTCATGTTGCATAGCAAGCACTTTATCGAGCTATTAAATATATCAAAAGCCTGACCAACTAGTATGTTTCAATTGCTATACTTGCATGCAGTTGGTCACTCTTAACAAGTGAATTTTATCTTTAAAAAGATTTTCGTAAATGATAAAACAAAAGACACAGAATATTTTTAAAGTATTAAGGTACTAATAAATTTGATATTTTGCTATTTGTTGGCTTTTTTTTTTTTTTTTTTTTTTTGGTTCTTTTTTTTCGGAGCTGGGGATCGAACCCAGGGCCTTGCGCTTCCTAGGTATATTTGTTGGCTTTTTAAGTGTTCAGACAGAAGCCCTGAATGTAGAGAGGCCAGAGAGTTGGCTCAGTGGGTAAAGGCACTTGATGTCTGATACTGTAAGTTTGCGAACCTGAGTTTGATCTTGAGAGCCCATATGAAATGGAAAGGAGAAAGCCAACCAGTTGTTCTCTGACTGTCACATATGCACAATGCATTTGTGCCCATGCACATCATACATATAAAAATAATTAAAAAAACTAAGTCTTTACTAAGAAGTGAAATAAAAAATCATAAATCATCTAGAGCTTTCTTCCTGTTGGTGTTCACTTAAGTACAGTCTCTGAAGTCCAGGCTGGCCTTGAGCACTCAAAGACTAGGATTAGAGACACATGTACCAACGTATGCTAAAAGCCTTGGTGTCATGGTTTGACTGTGCTTGTCCAAGAGAGTGGCACTATTTAGAGGTATAGCCTTGTTGGAGTAGGTGTGTCACTGTAGGTGTGGGCTTAAAGACACTCATCCTAGCTGCCTGGAAGTCTATATTCTGCTGGCAGCCTTCAGATGAAGATGCAGAACTCTCAGCTCTGCCTGCACCATGCCTGCCTGGATGCTGCCATGTTTCTACCTTGATGATGATGGACTGAACCTCTGAACCCGTAAACCAGCCCCAATTAAATGTTGTCTTATAAGACTTGTCTTGGTCAGGTATCATTCACAGCAGTAAAACCCTACCTAAGACACTTGGTCAAGATAACCAGTGACTTTATGAATAATATGCAGAATTGTATTGCTAATTCCTGTAAAATACTTAAATGCATGATTTTAAAAGCAAGCAATATAAAAGATGGTTTCAGAGCTGACAAAGGCTAAGAAATTCTACCTATGCAATAGTGTAAAAAACCTTAATGTTTTGTAAATCAATAGTACAAATCCTATGCCTCTCTTTATTCCCCCATGAAGATACAACAACCTCCTTGGCTGATTGTAGCAAGTATGTAAGCATTGGGTAATATTGAGATGTCTGTTGTTGCTGGTATTATCATCAGGGTCTCAGTATTCATCCTTTGTGGCCTGGAATTTGTTGTGCTACAAGGAGGGGCTCAAAATTCTCAAACTCCTGCCCAAGTTTCCTGAATGTGGGAATTTCAGGCATAAGCTATCATAGCTGTCTATACACACACACACACACACACACACACACACACACACACACACACACACACGCACACACACACGCACGCACATACAAGTATACATACATATGCTACCTTTACTGACTTTAGTTCTTGTTAATATCTATTTCTAGCCCAAGGCAATTTTCTTCCATTACAGAATACAATGATTACTTTTAAACTAAGAAGCCAGAAATACATTGGTAGAGTATTTGCCTAGCGTGCAAGAGACCTTGGGTTTAATTCCTAATACCACCAAAAGAACAATATTTAGGCAGGAAAAAAAACCCTTTTCTGTTAAACTCTTTGTAGAAAATACTTTCAGAGTAACGATATCAAGAATTGAGTTTATGTGTCTTAAAAGTCAACTCTTAATTCTACGCTGACGCCAGAGCATAGCAGTACTTCATATTTAACGAGAATGGGCTGCTACAGAGGCTGTTTCTGAGCTTGAGGAAACACACCAGGGTGAAAACTGAAACTCTGCACCACTTAAACAAGACTTACCTGGGTAGATAGCAAACCTCTGTAATTGCAGCACTCAGCAGGCTGAGGCAGGAGGATCTATAGAGTTCAAGATGAGTCTTGACTACATAACAAGACATTATCTAAAAAGTAAACATTTCTTTTTACATAGAAAGCACATTGTTCCCACGTATTTTCTTTGCGTGTGCACATATGCCAAGGTGCACGTACGTAGTTCAGAGAACTTGTGAGGGTTGGTGCTTTGCTTCCACTGTGGAGATTCCAGGATGGAGCTCTGGTCGTCAGGTGTGGCAGCTGAGCATGCCTTTAGCCACTGAGCCATCCTGTTAGCCCTGCACCATTTCTCTTCATATGACAACTTTCTGACATTATAAAAAAAAATGATGACTAGCAATGGTCAAAAACCAGAATCATGCTATGACTGCTTTCAAAGTAATTCTCTAGCTGGGCATAGCGACACAGACTATAATACCTGGATTTAGGAGGTTAAGGTAAATCCTGTTTTGAGCTACATACATAACAAAATAAAACAAAATAACAAAACCTCAAAGAAACCTCCAATATTTTCTGCCTCTTCGAAAGAAGTTAACAGTAACTTCTCAGAGCACAAATGTTCTAATAACAACATTAATCACACAGCAGCAAGACCTGCCTATAATGTGAGGTCTTGGGAGACAGGCAGATTTTCTGCTTACACACCACACAGAATTACAGGCTTGCATAACATACCAGAACGTTTTCACCCCTAAACCCTGCAGTTAAAGAAAAAAGCTTTTCAATTACCTTCAAACCATTTTAGTAAGGAAAGTAGGAAACCATAGAAAATATGTAGAGTATAAATTGATTTAGACTAAAAATATGTATTTAGCTAGATGTGGTGGCATATGCTTTAATCCTAGCATTTGGAAGGCTGTCTCAAAATCCTGTCTCAAACAAACAAACAAAATCAGTGCCAACCAAAACCATATATATCTCTAACATCAAATTAAATGGAAACTCAAAGCAATTTCACTAAAATTAGGAACAAGACAAGTCTCTTCACTCTATCTATTCAGGACTTGAAGTTCTATCTAGAGCAGCAAGACAAGCAAAGGAGATCAAGAGGATGCAAACTGAAAAGGAAGAAGTCCAAGTACCACTATTTGCAGATGACACAGCATAAATGATCCCAAACATTTTATCAGGGAACTCCTAGAGCTGATATACATCTTCAACGAAATAGCTTGACATAAGATTAACTGAAAATAAAAACCAGTATCCCTCTTATATACAAATGACAGAACTTGAGAAAGAAACTAGAGAAACAATGCCATTCACGATAGGCACAAACAATATGAAATATCTTGGGGGTAACTCTAACCAACTGTGAAAGACCTTCAAGAACTTCAAGTCTTTGAAGAAAGAAAGTAAAGAAGATCTCAGAAGATGGAAAGACCTCTCATGCTCATAGATTGGAAGGATTAACATGGTAAAAATGTCCATCTTACCAAAAGCAATCTATAGATTCAATGCAATCTCTAGCAAAATTCCAACAGTTTTTTACAAATCTTCAAAGAATAATGCTCAATTTCATATGGAAAAATAAAAGGCCCAGAATAGCTAAAACAATCCTGTATAATAAAAGAACTTCTGGAGATATCACCACCCCTGATCGGAAGCTGTACTACAGAGCTGTAGTAATGAAAAACTGCAATGCTATTGGCATAAAACAGACAGGGTGGTCAATGGAACTGAATCAAAGACTCCAAAGAAACCCACACTCCTAATAGACACCTGGTCTTCATAAAGAAATCAGAAATAGGGATAAATGGGGGAATTTATCTTCAATAAATGGTGCTGGCCTAACTGGCTATCACCATATAGAGAAATTTAAATAGATCCATATTTATCACTATGCACAAAACTGAAGTCCAAATGGGTCAAAGACCTCAACATAAAACCAGAAACACCCATCTGATAAAAGAGAAAGTAGGGAATAGTCTTGAATGAACTGGCACAGAAGTCAACTTCCTGAACACAACACTAATAGGTCAGACACTAAGATCAACAATTAAAAAATGGAACTTTGCCAACACCAAACCTAGTCACTATTGCTGATGCCAAAAGTGCTTGCTGACAGGAGCCTGATATGGATGTCTCCCGAGAGGCTCAGCCAGAGTCTTACTGATACAGATGATGCTTGCAGCTAATCATCTGACTGAGCATAGGGACCCCAATGGAGGAGTTACAGAAAGGACTGAAGAGCTGAAGGGGTTTGCAACCCCATAGGAAGAACAATAATATCAACCTACCAGCCCCCTGCCCCAGAGCTCCCAGGGATTAAACCACCAACCAATGAGTACACATGGAGGGACCTATAGCTCCTGCCACACACGTAGCAGAGAATGGCAACGTCTGGCATCAAAAGAAGGAGCCCTTGGTCCTGTGTAGGTATGTTTACCAAGTGTAGGGGAATGCCAAGGTGTTGAGGTGGGAGTGAGTGGGTGGGGAATACATGAAAGACATCATCCACAAAGCTCATGTAGACTTCATCTCAGGAATTCGAGGATGGTTCTATACAAAAATCCATCAATGTAATAAACCATATAAATAAACTAAAGGACAAAAAACCACATGACTATCTAAATAGACACCAAAAAATCTTTTGATAAAATCCAACACCCCTTCATGTTAAAGGTATTAGAGAAACCAGAAATACAGGGCACATACCTAAACATATAGTCTAAGCAAGGTTCAGCAGGCTAATAGTCAACATCAAATTAAATGGAGAGAAACTTAAAGCATTTTCATTAAAATCAGGGAGAAGACAAGGTTGTTCACTCTCCCTATCTACTAAATACAGCACTTGATATTCCAGGCAGAGCAGTAAGACAACTAAAGGAGATCAAGTGGATATGAATTAGAAAGAAAGAAGTCAAAGTATGACTATTTGCAAGCAGGGGGAGGGGTATGGGAGAGGGAGGGACTGGCAAAGGGGATAACATCTGAAATGTAAATGTATAAAATATCCAATAAAAAAACCAGAACTTCATGAAACTGAAAAGCTCCTGTAAAGCAAAGGGAATCAATAGGACAAAAATGGCTGGCTACACAAGGGACAATTCTCACCAACTCCACATCTGACAGAGGGCTAATAGCCAAAATAGATAAAAAACTCAAGGAAGTAGACATCAGCAAGCCAAACAGTCCAATTAAAAAATGGGATACAGGGGTTGGGGATTTAGCTCAGTGGTAGAGCGCTTGCCTAGCAAGCACAAGGCCCTGGGTTCGGTCCCCAGCTCCGGAAAAAAAAAAAAAAAAAAAAAAAAAAAAAAAAAAAAGGGATACAGAGGAGTCTCAAATGGACATGAAACACTTAAAATGTTCAACATCCTCAGCCATTATGGAAATGCAAAATGAAATCACTGATATTCCATCTTACCCTTGTTAGAATAGCTAAGATTAAAAGCAAAAATGACAGTTCAAGGTGGTGAGAATGTAGAAGGGGAACGTTCCTTCATTGCTGGTGGGAGTGTAATTTTACATAGCTGCTTTGGGGACCAATATGGCAGTTTCTCAGAAGACTGGGACTTGACCTACCATTTGACTCAGCTATACTCAAAGGGCACTCTATCCGATCACAAGGACACTTGTTCAACTATGCTCACAGCAACTATATTTGTAAAATCCAGAAACTGGAAACAACCTAGATGTCCCTCAACTGAAGAATGGATAAAGAATATGTCGATGTGTTTACACAGTGGAATATTATTCAGCTGTTAAAAACAAAGACATCATGAAATTTGCAGGAAATAGATGGAACTAGATCACCCCGAGGTAACCCAGAACCAGAAAAACATAGTATGTACTCACTTGTAAGTGGATATTAGCTACAGTCAACAGACTCAGATAGGTAATAAGGAGGGTTCAACAGGGGATGCATGACCTCCTTGTGAAGGTGATATATTTTGCAGGTGGAATGGAGGCAGATGGGGACATGAACATGAGGTATTAAGTGAGGGGGTGGAGGGAAGAGAAGACAATTGCGGGGAGCATTTTAGGGGTTAGGTAGAAACCTAGTGCAATGGAAACTTCCAGGAATCAATAATGATGACCCCAGAGAAGATTCCTAGTATGGCTTCTAGTGGACAGACTGGGACACCAACCCAGCCACAAAACCTTCAATCCACAATTTGTCCTGCCTGCAAGATGTGCTGGGATAAAAATGGTGCAGAAATGGTGGGAGTGGCTGGCCAACGACTAGTCCAACTTGAGACCCATGCTACAAAAGGGAGCCCATACCTGACACTGCCTGGAGGGTTCAAAGGGGTTCAGAGACTGACCTGATAATCAGAGAGCCTGATTAGGTCCTCTGTATATATGTTATGGTTGTACAGCTTGGTGTTTTTGTCAGACTCCTAATAGTGGCAGTGAAGTGTCTCTCTTTTGTTTGTGCTTGGGGCCCCTTTCCTCCTACTGGATTGCCTTGTCCAGCCTTGATATGAGGGACTATGCCTAATCTTATTGTAACCATGTTTGGGTAGATATCTCTGGGAGGTCTGCCCTATCTGAAGGGAAATGGAGAAGGACTGGATCTGGGGAAGAGGGACTAGAGAGAATAGGGAGGGGAACTTAGATATGAGAGGATAAATTTAAAAAATTTGAGGGGATTGTTTTTAGAAATCAGCATTTCTTTACTGATTTTAAAGATGAATATATTTAAAATCATTATGATTCTCAATTACTTTCAGATAAAAATGGAAAACACCCAAGAGATTCTTCAAATTCTGAGAATTTACACATTATTATATGAAAATACCCACTGAATCTTATAAGTAGTCCTCACTTGTATAGATTTTATGTGGAATGCAGAGACCATAAAGCAAAGAAAACAAATGCAACTTTATAAGTCATATGTTTTATTTGCGTAGTTTTATTTTGTTGCAGCACATTCATAACCAAGTCTCCTAAAACAAAGGGGAGAAAATGGGATTATTTTTATTCTGGAACTATTCATTTTCTGCCAATCTGTGAGGAAAAAAACTCTCCAGCATTAGATTATTTTGTATAATTTAGGTCTAAAGAGCCCACAGTTTTGCTAACTGTATAAGAAATAAAAAATGCCAATTACTTGCCAGGCACTAACCACAGAAGCTACACAGACTCTCCTAGGAAAGTGATTAACTGAATGAGTCGGCCAGAGGTGAGGAGAACAAAGCATTTTCAGAAGAAGCACAATATACCCCAAAGTTGAATCTAGTGCTTTCTGAGCTGTAGGGAGATGCTGCGATACGCTAAGTATGGTAGCATTTGTTTAGATAAGTACCTCAAAAGTTCATATGCTTCAAATTTTGCTCATAGTTAACAGTATTTGGAGATGGGAAATTTGGGGTAGAATAATAAGGATTCAGTGAAGTCATGAGGATTGGCCTCCCCATTATAGCTTCAGTGACCTTCTGAGAACAGGAAGAGAGACCTGGACTATCACAATGTGATGCAGCATGAAACCCCCAAGTAAGCAGATGCTGGCACACTGTGCTTAACCTCTCCAGCCCCCTGAACTGTAAAAAAAGTAACTGTGGAGCTGACAATGTAACTTGGGTATGGAGTACTTGCCTAACAATGCACTGGCCCCGGCTTCGCTCTCCAGCACTGCAAAAAACCATGTGTGCTGAACTTGTCTATAATCCTACCACTTGGGAGGTTGAGGTAGAAAGAGAGAAGTTCTAGGCCAGCGCTGGCCAGATGTCTTAATAGGGAATAACACTGAACTAAATTCAATCCCCAGGACCCACGTGGCCGAAGAGAGCCTATTCCTGAAAGCTTTTCTCTGACTTCCACATTCCCCACTCCCCCAGAATGTAAAACAACAACAACAACAACAACAACAACAACAACAACAACAACAATTTAAGTTCATCCATAGTGACTTGGCAAGTTCATAGACAGTGTGGGAATATACACAAACATTGTCTCGAAAACAAATTACAAGTTATTTAGTCTTAGGTATTTTAAGAGGTACAAGGCACCATACTTTAGTGTCATTATCAGGAATGTCTACCTAAACAATTAATGCAGATGCCAAATGAGATGACAGGAACAGGTGTTTTTGTTATTGTTGTGTTTTTGTTTTGTTTTTTTCAGACAGGGAGCCCAAGCAGGCTAGGCTGCTAAACAGCCACTGAGCCCCAGGGCACTGTCTCCCCTGTCCTTACCACCATGCTCTACTCTTTAACAAGGGTTCTGGGAATTGAACTTAGGTCGCTATGTTTGTAGAGCAAACACTCTACTTACTGAACTATTTCTGTAGACTCTCTGAAGAGACCTTAAACGTGGCATAGTAGGATGTCTGCCTTACAAATTATCCTGGTGCAGCACATATACAGAATGGGTTGTAGAGATGCAGGATCAGTAAAAAGGCTGGAATAAAGTAGCAATCCCTCTGGTTTAATGGAAGGAGAAACTAAGAAATGTAATAAGCAGAGGGAAATTTAGAGGCTGCAACAACAGTACTTGATCAATGATTTAGAAAGAGTTCAAGAGGAAGAAATTTGCATCTTAGCAATAACTGATATTAGGGATATTCAGTAAGACTGCAAATCCAGGACTCATAAGACTTTGAATCTGTATGGGCAGTAGGTAAAGGGAAACAAAATATAAAATAAGGCCAACCCTGGACAGCTAAATCCAGGATGTCTTAAGATATTCCAATGAATGCTTTCAATGGGCAACAGAATATATAGCTTTAAATCCCGAAGCTACATTTAAGAAAACATGCATAATAGTAAACAATATTTTCTTTAAAAAAAAAAAAGCACGTCTATTTGATCAACCAAAATATAGTTTCTCTTCTACACCCCAAATGAGAACAATAAATGCAGATGACAAAGGAAATGACAGGAACAAATGGTGTTTTTAAGATGTTTTTTCAAGGTGTTTTCAAATGGTTACAATAGGGATCTTAAGAGCATAAGCCAAGAACTTGAACACCAATATCTACAGTACTTGTCTGAAACCACAAACCTCTGGTAGTTCAACATATTCTGGGACTCAGTTACTTTCTTACCTTGAAAAAAAGAAAACCTCGGGGCTGGGGATTTAGCTCAGTGGTAGAGCGCTTACCTAGGAAGCGCAAGGCCCTGGGTTCGGTCCCCAGCTCTGAAAAAAAAAAAAAAAAGAACCAAAAAAAAAAAAAAAAAAAAAAAAAGAAAACCTCACCTCTTCCTAGAGCTTTGGTGTAAATAAAAATTTATACAATTTGAATGAAAAGACAAGAATCTGAACCAGGTGGCGGCACGAACCTTTACAGTCTCAGCACTCAGTAGACAGACCTGAGTTTGAGGTCAGCCTGTCTATAGGGTGAGCTCCAGGACAGCCAAGCTCCACAGAAAAGTCTGGTCTCAATGAATGAATGAAGGGGGGAGGGAGGAAGAGGGGGAGAGGAGGGAGGGGTAGGAGAGAGGGAGGGGGAAAAGAAAAAAGGGAAAGGGAAGGAAAAGAATCAGTACTTCAGCAGGTATATTTGGGGGCTGAATCTTTATCTAGACTTTGGAAACTCTTATATAAAAATGGTTCAAAGAATAAAAACTGCAATATCAAAGCAATATTTTTATGACAAATTTTGAAATAAAAGCCCACCAGCAGGTCTACTTTATTGTCGCTTTTACTGCAAACACTACTAAACTGCAGTGATATATTTTTGCTTTGTGACTAATTTAGTCTTGAAAGGACAATGTAGTGCTTTAATGTTCTAAATGTAGTTGTACTTACTTTTTATTAAAGTTTGGATCTTAAAAGATACTGTTAGCTCAATGGCTTTACCCAGAAAATTATAAATACAGCATTTTAATATACTGACTAAAAAAATATGTTAAATGTAGTATTGGAAAATGTACCCAGTGTGCTAGCTGCAATGCAATATTCATTTCTATTGCTATAGTGTTATTAGTGATTCAGTATGCATATATTACAAATTATAAGCATGTAATGTTTTTAAGGATGAAACTTTCTATTATTTTCTTTTTGAGTCAGGGTCTTACTTTGTAATCCTGGCTGGTCTGAACTTGCTACATAGATCAGGCTGTCCTAGAACCTACGGAAATCATCTGCCTGGCACCAAAGTGATGGGATTATAGGCATGTACCACCACCATACTAGGCTTAGGAATACTTATTACTGTATACTGTCACAAAATAAAAAGGGGGAAGAGTAGAATATTGTGAAGAATTCTTTTTACAATCTTATGGCTAGAAAAATTAAACACCTGTCAACACACAACACTATTGCCATCTGAAAGAATCCAGAAAATAAGTGTGTACTAGAAGTCATGTAGTAAGTTGTACATGAGTCAGATTTATGGTTCTTCCCCCAACAGACAAAGGCAACTCATTTCATTAAGTAGGAAGAAGACTAGGATGCCTGATGAAATATTAACTTAAAGGCTGATTTTCAGACTCCTTCAGTAATGTAAAAACCAGATACTTAAATATGACTTCTATTATTAGTATCTAATAGCTAAGAATCCATCCAATTGGTATGGCTGATGTTTATATCAACAACTTATAAAATAAGGAAATAATAAATCTGAGAAAACTAGGGATTTAGTGGCTAGAAATGCAGTAATGGAGCCATATAACCATGTCTGAGATTCTTATAAGGTATGTATCAAGCATCAAGAACCATTAGCATTTAATGCAATAGTAGACCTTAGAGTTTAGTTCTAGTATTACAACTCCCCAGATATTTACATCAAATTCCCACATTTCGGGATTTATACATAAACTGAACCAATTACTTTTTAAATTGCTGCCAAAAAGTATTTTAAAAAAACTGTCTGCTAATACTTGCTTCCTAATGTTAAGGCTTATTCTGACCATGACCACACATTACAAAAATCCCTTTATCTGTAGTGGGTGCAAAGTATTCACTAATGATTATCTATCACCTAGCTGCCCCTAAATCCGCCAAATTACCAGAGTACAGAAAACTGAAAAGGCACAGAGACCTTGGGCAACTCCAGTATGGTATTCTATTTAGCAGCGCAGTAACAAGCAAACAACTGATACGGTAAATGTCCTACCTGAAGTAGGACAACACAGTGAGTGGCCCTAATATGTTCTTCAGCTTTTTGATAGAGATGACTGTATCCTAAGAAAAGACTTTAATAGTAACAGAAATGTTCAAAAATCCTTAAGGAGCTTAAGGTCACCACCACTCAGTAGCTGAGGTGCACAGGCCCAGAACAGAACTCAAATGTGTGCTGTGAGGTAAGGCTGCTTCCTTCATTGCCCTGAGTGTAAAAATGGAACACGCCATATTACAATGTCAACAGACATATTTAGGCCTAAGAATTCTGTTAAAACAATAGTATTGCTTCTTACTATACTTAATTTCTATTGAGACTTCATTTACTTGAACTTTGATTTTTTTTTTTAAAGATACTGGTTAGTCAATAATCTGATCCATATTATTTGATATTGTGCAACTAAAAAACTATAAGGTATGTTAGGTCTTATTTTGAATACTTTCTTTTCAAACCTGGAAATCTATACTATCATACAAATCAATCATTTTATTTCTTTTTGAAAAGTAAACTATGCACACCACATTCTTTGTGATCACAAATTGAATTTATTGAGTGGATACTGAAGAAAATATGCAATCAGAAACCATGGAATTTCTTTGTGTATGTGAGAAGTTAATGAATTTAGAAGGATCAGATTCAAATCCTTAGTCTCATTAGCATCACACTCCAACCAAACCGCATTAACCTGCCCAAACGGTTCAATATGACAGTGAAAACTAAAGGACTAAGAAGAAAGAAAGGCTGTAGTTCTCATCTTAAGGTTTCAGGATGATGGAGATTTATGAAATTCCTGCATCCTGAAAAATGACTTCTTACATACCTCACCTCACAATCATAAAACCGCAGTCATCTGGAATGACTCTTATCTGATGATATAATAATTAATTACTACAACGGATGTTCATCTGTGGTATACATAGATATCTGGAGTAATAGCTATACAAAACAGAATTCAGTGAAAAGTAACACTTTCAACATCTCTACAGCAAGAAAAGATGCTGGGGAGGCTTCTCAGTAGTCACTGTTTGAGTTCTAAAATGTACATTGGATATGAAGAGGAAGTCTTATCTTTTCTGGAAGTTTGCAAGCCTTATTAAAGACGATGAATGGCCAACAGGAGTAGTAGTTAACTGCAATTCCGTCTAAGACAGGTACGATTGTTAAGACATTCCAGAAGTGAGTACACTGATGTTTCAAATAGTCATAGTAAAAAACAAAACACAAAAAAGCTTGCATATAGTTTGCTGGGATTTCATACTAACCATTAGAGGAGGTAGTGACGCGCTGTGTTGGAACATAAAATACAATGTCAGCATTAACTGTAAACAATTCAGAAACATTGTATGGAACTTCTCAGAACACATTTAGATCTCATATAAAATTAGAATTAAAAAAGCAAAAAATAGAAATATTTAGTAAATTTACTCAAAGGAAGTTTAAATGTTACAGAAATGAAAAATATTAGAACTCTATTTACAATAAAAAGTGAATATAAATTAGCCAACTCCCTGGACATTTCCAGTTAAACATTCATACAAATACATATTCACCTTTTTTCTTTATATAAGAATGACACATACATACAAACATAACATGAAGATTCTGGCAAAAAAAAAATCAGAGATGCTAAAAATTTCACAAGTTTAAAAAAAATGGTGTCGAATATATTTCAATAACATTCTACATGAATGTAAACCCCTGATTTAATTCCATGATTTTATTATGCCAGAGGCATGGTTGCTTTTGATTTTTTTAAAAAAGAGATATTGGTATCATAACACATTGGCTTATCAATAATTAAGGCATTTGTACACAGTATCAGTGTGGACAAAAAGTTTTAATATTACTTACTATGATGTTTTAAATTTTCGAAGTCTTTTCAACAGAAGAAAATAGCTGCACACATTTAAGTGTTTCTTCATAAAACACAATAAAAATCTTAGTGATTGGTCTTTATAGTTCCTGGTAATAAGTCCTGTCTTATTTTTGCATACTATAAATCATATTCTTATGCAGGACTGAGTTAAGACCCAGTAGTTCTAAAACAACGCTACCAAATGGCCACGTAAAATCTGCACACAGCAAAGGCAAACAGTCTTCATAGTGCACTTTCACCTCATTGAAGCTGAAGCTGCTCCTTCTGGATATTTCCACTTCAATGTGAAGTAGATTGTTAGGATTTCATTAGTGGTTTTATTATCTGGCTTTTTAAAAGAAAAAAATGGTTTTACTTCTTCCACAGTTCTCGGTTCTCCAGAGAGACCTACTTTTGGAAATCATGTAATCCAGCGCTGTCTGAATAACCAAACACTCTTGGGAAGATGAAATCTCTCAATGCAGCTGTAATAAATAAGCATCTACGTCCTTAAAGGATGAAAGAAACGTCCCATTAGTTAATAAAGCAAACACACACACACACACACACACACACACACACACACACACACACACACACACACAAAACCTGCCTTCTTTTCTGCTTGTTTCTTAATTTGCCCCAGTTTCCTTTGAAAGCTTTAAAAAGAAGAGGTTTTATTCAAAATTTCTCTATGCATTTGTTTATCACAGGTCCTCGAACACAGTGCATGTTCAATAACATTGAGCAAATACTAAGTGAGTGTTCTGGTTTCTGTGCTTAACAACTCTGCCTTGTAGTTAACATGTGCAGAAATTCTATAAGTGCTATATAAACCAAAGCCCAAGGCACAGTTTGAGAATTTCACCTTATTTTTAAAAATAATTATTTTTATTTTATGTGTATGAGTGTTCGTCTGCTCGTATGTGTGTGCACCACAAGTATGCATACTACCAAAGAAGCCAGAGGAGGACACTGACTCTCTTGGAACTGAAGTGATAGAAAGCTTTGAAATGTAATGTGTGTACTAAAGAGAGGCCAGGTCCCCTGTAAGAAGGAGACCTTGAGATGTCCTCTCCAGATCCACTCCCCACTCTAAAATCATCTGCTCTGATTTTTAACCTGGAGAAAAACAAATGGTGTAGTGGAGTAGTCAGGGACTGACTGCTGTGGGAGAGGAAGCCATTGTTTTTAGTGCCACAGCCGCTTACTTATGCCCCAGTGGATAGCTCATAAAACAAAAACAAAAACAAGGCAAGAAGATATAAAAGTAAGCTGGGCAATGGTGACACCTGCCTTTAATCCCAGCACTTGGAAGGCTGAGACAGGCAGATCTTTGTGAGTTCAAGGAACTACAGAGCGAGTTCCTGCACAGCCAAGACTATATAAGAGAAACCTATCTCAAGAAACAAGAATCAAAAAGATACAAAAGTGGAATGGGAACTTGGGAGAGGAAGGGTGACTGAAGGTAGTGGGAGGATAAGATCAGTATGACCAGAGTGCACTATGCACATGAATGTGTCAAAGAAAACATTTATTTTTAATTGTTTATGATGTATAGCTTTCGATGTTTTTTTTTCTTATTCACTTTACATTTTGCTCATTGCTCCCTGAAAACATTTACTTTTAAAGCAACATATTTGAGGGCTGATATAGTAAAAATGTTACTATAGACTTCACATTGAAACTTTAGTTACTTGACAATTTTAATTATCACCATAGTATCTTAAGGCTATGTTTATAAGAAAGCTTTTCCTTTTTAATAAAAAGACAATTCAAGTTAACCAGTCAGGCAGCACACTCCTCTGATCTCGGCACTTGGGAGTTGAGGCAAGAGAATGGTGATCTTAGCACCAGTATGGGCTTCACAGTAACGTACGGATAGCCCTAACTATACAGACCTGTCTCAGTAACATTAAAAAAAAAAATGTTAGGCAAACAATGCTTTGAGCTCTACTAAAGTCTTCACAGTAATGTGTTATATATACTTTAAAACTGTAAGCACAAAACAACTTCAGAAAAACAGAACTGTTTATAAGGCTTTAATCCCAGAACTTGGGAGGCAAAGGCAGGCAGATTTCTGTGACTTTGAGGTCAGCCTAGCCTACATAGCAAATTCCAGGCCAGTCAGGGCTCCAGAGTAAAACTGTCTCAGCAAAAACAAAGACAAAGAGGTCAGGTAGGGAGGGGGAAATGGGATGGGGTAGAGGTCAGGGAAATGTGTGTACAATCACATAGTGATGTAGTTAATGCTCAATCTCATGTGTTTCTTTTTACATAGATGTCCAAGAAAACCTCATGAGCCAGTGACGTTAACATTTCCTTAAACCATACAATGTCTTTATTTCCCAGCAAATAACTACTCAGACAGCAAACGCCCAGCAGTAAGGTGGAAATACTTCTTACCACCAATTCTTTCTGCAATCATCAACTATCAATGACCTCTAAAAGTTTAAATATTAAAATCCCAACTAGCAATGTGCCTTTTTCCTGTAAGAGATAAGCGTATCAATATAGATCAATATTAAATTCATGTATCACTCTTAAATTACAAATATAGATTACCTTAGCTATATTACCAGTATATCCTGGAACCAAAGTAAGATGGTTTTCCTGTTCCCATAATCCATTCAACTGTTGCTTTAAAATCTTAATATTTCTGAAGGAAAAAAAAAGAAAGAAAGAAAAACAAGAAAGCCAACAGTAAGATAAAGACTTGGTTTTAATTTATTTGTATCAGTAGAAAACCATATACTAAAATCAAGCAACTTCTTAAAATGGTATATGCCATGCCAGACAGAAATTCATAGATATTTGGTTGTCAAAGTAGATGAGACAGCAAGCAGGCATTTGTACCAAGTGGACAACTTTCTTGGGTATGAAGTGGAAAATTTTGTTGAGTCTACAAAGGTTATGGAATTTAAGAGGGAATTAGGGGAGAGACTGTATTGTTTTCAACACCATCTAGCTTTTTGTTTCTTTGTTCCTTTAAAAAAAAAAATACAGAGTCTTGCTCTGCAGCCTACGCTAGCCTCAAACTTGTATTCTTCCTGACTTGGCCTTCCCAGTGCTGGGATTATAGGCGTGTTCCACCATGCCTGGCTTGAGTTCAGTTCATTTGGGAGACTCCTTACACATTTTCAAGTTTAGGCAATAGTCAAATCATGCCGATTATAACCATGTTCAGAGACCTGTCAGAATACTTCCATTCCTTACTACACCAAGGGCTTTCTTCTACCTTCCTGGTACAGTGCTTGGAGAGGTTACGCCACTGCTGTGCTGTTACCCCTCCTGAGGGAAGGGCCCAGATAGGTATGCTGTCTCACATCAGCACCGAGGATGTTGGGGCTGAAGACACACAGTGAGAGTGTCACAAAACAAAACATAAAATAAAAGGTAAGGTTCTGGCAGCAGAGATAAAAGGAGTTATAGGACTCTGCATGGTTTTTCAAAAACATAAAGTACCTATTTAATATTTCTCTAAAAATGAAGGAAATAAAATTATACAATGATGATCACAGAATAAACTCATTACTTTGTTTAATTAAGATACTTTTCCATAGAAAGTCCAGCACAAATTATCTTTAAAGTTATACTTACCCATCACTTATAATTTCTGATTTAGATGAGAGTTCTGACCACCACCTTTTTATTACTGCTTGAAGCCAGTTTAAGCCAACAATTACATATCTGAAATAAAATATTGTGACAAAATGTAAATGTTTTATAAGCCTATAACAATAACTATATTCCCAAAGTTCCCACAGATATACGCCAATCACTCCCCTTAAAAAAATATATTTTACTGCTTTCATGATCTATTCAAAAGCCATAGAAACTACATAGCTGTTCTTAGATCCTTTCGGAAACGCCTTGGAAACAGAAATAGGGCTGGAGAAAAGGGCTCAGTGGGTAAATGAATCTGAGCCTAAAGCTGACAAACAGTAAATCTGAATTCACAAGGTGGATGGAGAACCAACTTCTAGAAGGTGCTCTCTTACCCCACTGTCACAATAAATAAAGTGTAGTGAAGGTGTTTTAATTAAAATTACCAAAACAGGTATCATGTATTTCCCAAACGTACAGGAGCTCAGTCTCCTACCATGTACTCACAAAACAGAAAAATCAAGAATGTTGAAAGAGAAAAAGGAAGCTGAGATTTAAATTAGCACTTACTCTTCAAATCTGCTTTGAAGTAAAGACTTTACTAGAGGAAATAAGTCTACACAGCAGCCAAGAGAGATACATTGCTTTTCTTCCTGTAAACTAAAAGTTATAAAATACGAACTGATTAAAATTTGTTTTTCTTTAAAGCTTTTTTTTTTTCTGGAAAAAAAATTACTGCATTTACCTATTGGTTAGAACAGGAAGGCAATCTACCACAACTCCAAGGTCTTCTATCCTGTGAGTACAAGACAGATACCATTGCTTAGTGTCCTTAGTCATTCACATTATAATCTCCATCCTCCTCTCGAGGCATTTGATATTCAACAAATAACTTCAGCATTTATCATGAGGCAAGTACTGAGGACACAAAGGGGAAACAGAGACAGGGCTTGCTTTCCAGTGCCTGAGTGGGTGTAGGAGGCATAGAAAACGACATGGGGGATGAAGCACATCTTTTTCAAGAAGGTACTCAGTGAGGCATGGAGTAGGCATCACTCAGTAAGGTAGTACTTCAGAGACTTAAATACGATGAGGAGGGTGATGCTTAAGATTCCCAGAGAGGATTTTTTTCAAATGGCAGGTTTCCCATATTTAGTTTTACAGATAAGAATAGAATTGTAACCAGAAAAAGCAATAGCTTGTTTAATCTGCAAGTTTTCTGTACCCTCATTACACTTAAACTGGTGATGGATGTGATTTAAACTATAGAGTCTCTATGGACACTAAATACAATGTTTACATCTTAACCAATAAAAACTTCCTCAAAAGACACTTTTCATATCTCATTAAAAAATTACCCATGTTAAACAGAAACAAAAACATCATACTCACCTCACTAAATAAGCTACAAGTTCACTAACACTTCTCTTTCTCCAGAAAGTCAAAGCTACATTCAATCTCAAATTCCTGCTGAATAGAACTTGGGCCATTGTCTCATGGTCCTGAGAAACCTGAAAGGCAATCATCTAATCTGTTAAAAAAAAACCATGAAACATGACACAGACTTTTTTTTTAAAATGAAAATGGTCTGGTAGACACAGCCTTAAACTATGCACAGGTAACTTCTTATACTGTAATTTACAGTTGAATACAGTGAATGACGTGAGCAAATTCTACTTTTTCTCTCCTCCCTCCTTGCTAGTGTTTTTTCAAAATCCCAGTAGTTTATCCAGTAAGTTATTTCTAGGTGAACTTTATGGATATGGAGACAGAGAAAAGGGAAGCACATAGGCTAGTAATTATCAAATGAGCAGCACGAGAGAGAAAGCACAGACTGGGCTGTGGTCCTGTCACAAACATGACAAATGTGCCATCTATAATGCAATCCTGTTATGAAAACTTTAGTTCAAAACTACCTAAGGCAAAAAGTGAATACCCTACTGGCAAAATTATCTGACCTTATTCTCCACAAGCAATTACAGCTACTAAACTGGAATGTGTCTTCCCAAATCATGCTTTAGACAATGACAAATAGGTACATATATAGTAACACACCAAAAAGTCTAAAATTTTATTTTAAAAAAGCTTTCCTTTTGCCTATACATGAATATATGAATCCATGGGCATTTTCAATGCGACAATACATATGGACTTCACTTAACAAAAAATAGTAACATATTTTTAGTCTTTATATATCACCATTTACTCAGATTATTTCTGATTTTTCTATTAAAACTGTTTGTAAATGCTGTGATGTATGTAAACTCATACATTTGTATAGTTACTTTCCTTAGGGCTAATTTTACAGTTAAAAGACTTAGAAGCAGGTTTGCTGAATCAAGTCCCCACTGGGCAGGTCTAAGAACCCAGTGAAACTGACTGGGTAACAGGTTTCAGTGATCTACTTTTTAAGGTAAAATGTCTCTTTCCCCTCCATTCTATTTCAGATGCTGTCAGAGACGAGGTTCATCTGTACAACTGTCAGTTAGGCAGTCAACACAATTCAAATACACATGCATTCAATGAGTGGTTATCCGCTAATAGAATAACACAAGGGGGAAAAACAAGAAATCAAAACCTAAACAAAGCAACCTAGTAGTACAATAGGAATAAAGTTGAGCTAAAACGGACTTACCTCAGAAAAGAAACCACTATATTTTGATGATGGGTTTTCTGTCTGTGAAGACCCAGAATCACTGGTGTTAATGACAAATGTCCGACTGTCATGGTGTAAATTTTCAGGTAGATGGCCTGCACAAGCCAGTTCATTTTCTTTATTTGCCATGTCACAGCCCCCACTTCTAGGGGACTGCTTAGTTTTGTAACAAGGATTTGGGAATGAATGACGAACTAACTTTCTGTGGTAGAGTACCTTGCGCAGCTTATCTGGGCTTTTCACTGCTTGTCCAACTGTTCTGTAAAAAGAATTTAAGTAAAAAAAAAAAAAGAAAAGAAAAAGCAAAGAGAATTTTTAAGTGAAAATTTTAATCGGTTACATTTTGCAATTGTAATCCACTAAAATTAGAAGAAAATAATTCAAAAAATTAACTTAATTTGAAGAGGAAAATAAAAGTAATAAACTATCTGGAAGGCAATAAAAATGTGGCAAGTTATACAAAATGAAAACAAAAGGACATAATAGTTTCTATAATTTAAAATAAAACATTAAAGGCTGTGGAAACATAAAAATAGGAAAACTTTTCAGATATCTAAGCTTTTTTCTAAAAAGCTAACACATTTTCTAGTACATGAAAAATTATTCACATTTAGATATTTTACATACATTTTAAGCTGGAACATTTAATTTTGTATGAAAGACTACAACAAACAAACCTTAGAGAACAAGTTTTCAGACGCTTTGGGGATTATTAGTATTTTTACTTTTTGCTTCTTATCACCACAGAGAAGCAGTTCTCTCTCACCACAATGGACTGCCTCATCACAGACCCAAAGGCAACAAGTCAAGACTAAAGTTCTGAAACCATGAGCCAAAAGAAATGTTTTTCCTCAAACAGGGCCTCTCACCCTGTGGCTAAGGTCAAGCTTTCATTCACAATTCTGCTGTCTCAGCTTCCCAAGTGCTAGGAATCTAGGCACAATGGCCCCCAAAACATTTCCTGCTTATAGAAAGTCACGGTACTAGGAAGCTAAGAAACACACTATCATAGAATATTTTACCAAAAGAAGCATATTTTTCTGAACAAACAGACTACAGAAATAGCTGTTTCCCATTTTTATCAATCTCTAATTCTCACTTTAACAGAAGACACTGTACTCTCACTTCTGTCTCTGTCTGCTGTTATTTAATATTACACTGTTTCTGAACAGCTCATACTGTACACTTGGAAAGGCAGAAATGGACAAGGTGAACAAGGATTTCACACAGTCCCTGCTGGGTTCCAAGGACCAGGTCACAACTTGGATACAAGTGGTTTAGGAAGTTGCATTCAGCACTCAGTAACTCTAGGAGTGCATGCCATTTTTATGACTTTTTGGCTATGACCCTGAGAAAATCACGTATGTCCTCTGACTGTGAGTGCTCTTGTCACTGTTTAGGATGGCATTTACGTGGGGAACAGAAATGCTGACACATTAGTGCAGAGCCCAGCACAGAGGAACTGTTTGATACATGTTAACTATAATTACAATAAAAAGAGTATTTCCTTGTCTTATGTCTCCATAACTACCTTCAGTATTATGTCTTCTCTAACTATCTTCATTATTTCCCACAGACTTTAAAGATGCTCTTACCTACTTATGTACGCAGCCAACTGTTTTGGAGATATCTTAACCTGAAAACCAAAGCAAACAGTGGTGTCACACTCAGTTTTTAGTAGAGTTATGTAAACTTTATGACTGACGTTAATAATGCATGTAAAACTCAATACGTATTTTTTGGGCCAATGTTTCTTTGTCCTAACCTCATGTTTTCAAACATTAGGTACACTATTGTATTTTGGTATGCTTGGCAAAGCAACATATTTTCTTTCTTTTTTTAAATAATACCAGTCATATACTGAACTTAAAGGGTGCTTATAATTTGTCAGTTCGAGTCTAATGTGGTTTAAAAAACTATTTCATTGTTAATCAATCTTTCAATGAACAAAATGCATCTCTAAGTTCCTTTCAACTAAAACATTTATTTCACAGTTTATATAAACAGTATATTTGCCAAAGCTTTCTTATAGCTTCAGAAATATAATAAGTATAATTATATTAATTCTAGTTCATTAATTCCACTTACTCTAAGACATTAAACAGATCTGATAGTTTAAACTATCAAACTTACCTCCTTCATGTTCTTACTGGTAAAATTAGAGATCCTCTTTCTAGGAAGATCAATACTATTAGAGAAGTTCCGTTTTTTAACATGGTGAGTATCAAATGCCATAATCTCTTAAGTGCCTAAACAAAATAAAAATAATAGAAAATTTAACAAACCAAAGAGTCCAATCTTTCATAGCATGTATATGTACTATATTAACAGCTCTGTGCTGTACAAAGGAGGCTTAACGGTAAAAAAAAAAAAATACTTTGTGTGTGTGTGTGTGTGTGTACACAAATCTGTAATATACAGATCACTGTTTTCCTGAGACAGTAATTAGTACAGGTTGACTTGAAACTCAATGTTCCAACTTTGCCATTGCCTCCTAAACTCTAGAAATACAAATATAAGTCTTGTTTTAAATACTTCTAAAACCAAAACACAGAAAAAGCACAACATATAGTATCCCAGGAAATAAAGACTCTTCAACTTCTCATGAGCTAAAGCTTAGTCTAGAGGCTATTCTGCTGTAGAGTGAGAAACAAGGCAAGACAAAACCACAGACGCTAGATCAAAGGGTCTCTATAATATTAGCCTTATTTTAAAGAAAGGAAGGAAGGGAGGAAGGGAGGAAGGGAGGGAGGAAGGATGGATATCTTCAGTTAAAGACATCAGTCTAGCCAGGCAGTGGTGGTGCATGCTTTTAATCCTAGCACTCAGGAGGCAGGGGCAGGTTCTGAGTTCTGAGTTCTGAGTTCTGAGTTCAAGGCCAGCCTGGTCTATAGATCAAGTTCTAGGACAGCCAGTATTATGAACTAAGTACGTACAATTACTTCTGTCATTCTAAAACATCATTAAAATGAGAAAAGAGGTTTTTAAAAACATAATATTACCATTTTGGAGAAAAAGAAGAGATAAGAGCAACAATTTAGAAACTGCAAAGCCAAGTGGTAACTAACTTGGTAGGTCTTTTCAACATAACACACATGAAATTCTGTATTTCAATTTAAACATACATAATAAAATTCTAAATCATCAAATTAACATGAAAAGCAGAATGCCCAAAAGTTTAGAAACTGGCACTGTCAAAGACATCAAGAAGTCAGGAGAAAGGTAACACCCCTCCCCCAAAAGAGTCAAATACACTGACTGAATATATACATTTAAGGCAGTTAGGTTGATAAAAATCTCTTCCCCATCCCAGTTAAAGGCCAAAGTCTTTTTTATTGTTTGCTTGCTTTATATGTTTTATTTTGTAGCCTAGACTGGCTTCATATTCCCCAGGCCTCCTGACTATCAGGGTTACAAACACATGCCAGGACTACAATTTTATTCTATGAAAAATGTAAACCCAAGTTTTTACATACTAAATTTCAAATCCCTTTATTAATCCAAGAGGAGCACAAAAGATGTTTCTTTAGGAACTCTGACCAGTCCCACAGTAAATCATACATACATACAAACCTGTGGGCACACACACAAATCCCATTAAAATACTGATACAATGACAGTCAAAGTGGCCACAGAAGTTCCTGAATGTTGTTTACAGTGGTGCTTATCTGTCGAAGCTAACAAAACCATACAGACACACAGACACACACAGACACACACAGACACACAGACACACACACACACACACACACACACACAAACTGAGTGAGTCACAATGAGTGGTAGCTTATGCCTATAATCCCATATTTGAGAGCAGGAACAGACAAGATCTCTTTAGGTTTAATGCCAATCAGGGGGTATAAAGTGAAACCTTGTCTCAAAAAACAAAACAAAACAAAACAAAACAAAACAACAACAACAAAAAACCCCAAAAGCAGTAAAACTGTTGTTAGAAATCATAAACAAGCTATATTAAGACCAAAAACCAAACCAAACCAAACCAAAACAACAAAACCCTCAAATAGATGGGAATATAGAAATGGCTCAGAACTTCAGAGCACTGGCAGCTCATCCAATGACCTGGGTTTAATTTCTAGCATCCACATGGTCGCTCACATGGTCTGCAATTCCAGTTACAAGGAATCTGACACCCTCTTCTGGCCTTGGTGGACACTGTATGCCTGTGGTGCACAGACATACATGCAGGCAAAACACCCAAACACAATAAAAACTTAAAAAACAAAATAAAACAAAAAACCAAACAAAACTAAACCTCAACGTAAATTGAAAGACAAATCTGAGGGTATCTTCCAGAACATTCAAGCAAATGATAAAAAGAATCAGAATGTAGGCTTAGAGGAACCAACATTGAAACAAAAGGGAAGTACACAGAAGAATAGAGAGACTAATTAGAAACCAATGAGAAGATTTAAGAAAACTATACAGAATTGGAGAACATAAATTTCTAGATAAAAGGGCTTCACCTGGGTCACCATAATGAATGAAAGCAGACATAGAAGGTACATCACCTTCAAATTCAGAGAATTATGAAAAACTAGAGAAGGTACCATGACTAGGTGTGGTGGCATACATACACTTTTAATCCCAGCACACTGAAAAGCAAAGGCAGGAATCTCTGAGTTGGAGGCCAACTTGGTTTACATAGTTAGTTTCAGGACACAAAGAGACCCTCTCTCAAAACAAACAAAACAAAACCACTCTCCTTCCCCTCAAATTCAGGCAATTTACAACATCCTAGTTAGTCAAATGTGACCATGATAATCATTCACAGTTCAAAACAAATTCCTTTCCAATAGCAAAAATGAAAAACAATAACACAAGATAAATAAGATTCTAACAGGAGAGATGGGAAGGGATTTTCCAATCTGTACTAGAACAGGTTAGAAAGCTTAGAAGAAAAGTATTCACAAAAACAAAATGGCTTTAAAATAAAAACTGGGTTGATGTGGTGGCACATATCTTTAATCACTGCACTCAAGATGCAGAGGTAGACAGATCTCTGAGTTTGAGGCCAGCCTGGTCTACAAAGCAAGTTCTAGGGTTAATAGAGAAATTCTGTCTCAAAAAAACAATAAATACTGGGTACCCATTAAATGAGAGAAAGAGTAAGAGAGAGAGAGAGAGAGAGAGAGAGAGAGAGAGAGAGAGACAGAGAGACAGAGAGAGAGACAGAGAGACAGAGAGAGAGACAGAGACAGAGAGACAGAGACAGAGACAGAAAGACAGAGAGACAGAGACAGAGACAGAAAGACAGAGAGACAGAACTGGCAGAAAGAATCAGAAAGAAATGGCATACCTTAAAGCATCAAAACAGAGGATGAAATCTTATGACATCTGTATAGAAATAGGGTTTTGTAAGGGAAATAAACCAGGGACAAAAGGGCAAATAACTTATTATTTCCTATGTGGAATCTACTAAAGTTGACCTTACAGAAGTTGAGAGCAGAAAGATGACCTGGGCAGACCAATAGGCTCTTAGTTGTAGGTAGGTATGAGATACAAAGTTCTGGGATGTACAGCAGAGTGAATGTAGGTAACAATTATGTACTGTGTATCTCAAAAGTCAAGCAGAAGAAATTCTGAACATTTTTACCTTAAGGAAATGGGTAAGTGTTCGAGGAGCTACATACATCCCAATCACACATGTAACACTTTTTAAACTGAAAGACACTAATAATTAGAAAAAAAAACTACACGAAATACTATTTTACACTCACTAGACAGCTATAAAATGAGGACAAAAATAAGTGCTGAGAAAGATATGAAGAACCTAGGGCTTTCAGACATTATATAAGGTAACATGACATGGTCTCCCTCCCTTTGTCAGTATTGGGGATGAACATCCAGGGTGACATGCATGCAAGGCAAGGGCTCTCTCAGTGTGAGCTCAAGCAGTTTCTTAAAATTAAATACAAATCCACTCCTATATATATACTGAAAGGGAAGGAAATGTATTTATACAAAATTTTGTGTGCAAATACTGAGCACAGCTAAGAGATACAAACACTGGAATGTTTAGCACCTGGTCAACAAATACAATGTGGCATATCTATATAGAACACTAGTAAGCAGCAAAAGGAATTAAGTACTCACAACTCAGCATACATAGGAACAGTACAGTAAGTACGAGAGACTGTGACACATCTTGTGAGAGAATTCCATTTATATGAAATAAAATACATAGACAGAAAACCAATTGTTTGTTACTTCTCAAGCTGGAGTAGGAATGAAAGAAACTACACAGGGGCACAAAGTTTTTCAGTGACAGAAATGCTCTAAAGATCTATTGCGACCAGAGAATGTTCTATTCTGTCCTTACAATCAGTGAATTGCACATTTAAATGTTTCATGGTGTATACTTTATATCACAATAAGGTTTTATAAAGGGAATTATTAAAATTATAAGACAAAGACTTGTTATAAAGGCTTTGCAAGCTACACATTCTGTTTTACCTATTTCTCATGCATTTAATAATTGCACCTTTCTAGAGCCATAATATAGAGTTGTCCTTCTCCCCGAAAGGCACTTAGGAATGCTACTGAAACTAGTTTCAAGTTCTCTATGGGTTTTTGAAGTTCTATTTGATAAGACACAAAAAGAGAAGAATCTGAAATGACTGAAGACTCATTAAAAAAAAAAACTCTTAATAAGCAAAGAACAAAATAAGCATAGTCCCAAAAGAATAAAAGCAAAGAAGGGACAGCTATTCTAACATTATGTACAACTTCTAAATATCAGATACAGCAAACATTTTCTTACAATAATACAATGCCTTCGGTCAGTAGCTTGCTTGAGAAAAACAATAGCATAAAAATGAAGCTCTTGGAATGATTTCTCTTTACATAGTAGCTGTCTTCTACCTCAAAGAAAAAAGGGCTCTATTCATATACTCTTATAATGGCTGCCAAACCAAGAGATTAAACAGCTCAAAGTGTTCAGATATTCCCTGCCTTCTTACAACAACAAAAGAGACTCATTATACAGGAATGAAACATGCTGGGACAGTTCAAGATCATGTTAGCTTTCTCTTTACATTCATATACTATATTGACTATTCACATTGACTTTAACTTGGTAATTCAACTAGGCAATTTCTCTACCAAAACAGAACAAGCTGTTGAGAAAGACATGCTTCTCCTTATACAAGAATTCCTTCCACATGTAGTTATCTCCAAGTCATGAGGATAAAAATGGGTTTTAGCCACCACCTTTTTTCTTCTTCCTTCCCTCCTCCCTCTTAACTAATTTTAATTGGATTTTAAAAAAAAATCACTGCCCTATAATAATAAAATACATAAGCAAGAAATAAATTCAGTAATGCAATGCCTTATCCATTTGATCACCTTGTCGTATAATCCCAGAAGGCAGAAGAGTCCATTTGTACACAGACTCAAAAAACAAAACAAAAACAAAAACAAATCACTTCCAGAGAATGTCCTAAAAAGCACAATTTCTAAAAATTGGTTTTTTAAAGCAGAGAGCATTAGAGGGTGCACTTCGTGGTTCTGTGCTTGCCAAGCGTACACAGGCCCTGAGTCTGAATCTCTACAGCCATAAAACTTAATAATTTTAAAAATAACAACAAAAGCCTATTAAAACAGTATAGAAAACAACGTACTATACTATCCTGGTGTGATGGTTAATCTTGGTTATCAAGTTGACTAGATCTGTAATCAATTAAAACCCAAGCAATTGGACATGCTTTCTCAGAGATTTTCTTGATTGGATCAATGAGTGAAGACTCACCCTAAATGTGGGACATACTTTCAGGTGGCATAAAATGACACAGAAGAAAACTTGCTTTTGCCTGTGTACCTTGACTCTCACTGGCAAGTTCCTCTATCCTGTTTTTGAGACATTCCTTTGCTGGTATTAGAACTTACTTCCTAGGATTCCAAGAGATTGAAGATGGCAGCCTCCGAGACTAGAGCGCCAGATTGGCACTCTTAAGAAATTCAGTCCCGTGGACCACACAATGGCCGGATCTTTTGCCTTTCTTTCTAAAGACATTTGTAGTAGGATTACTTACACCATAGCCTGGAAGGCACTCGAATAAGTCCCATATATATTCATTCTATCAATGCTGTTCCCTTAGAGAACCCTAGCTAATATTTATTTATTTTATTTTTAAAAGTTCTATTAATCCTCACCCCTAAATGAAACAAGAACAGAAAAAGACAAGTAAGATTACACCAAATCAAAAAGTTTTTGCACAAAAAAAGCATTCATCAGAGAGACAACCTAAAGAATAGGAGAAAATATTTGCAAATTATATAATCTGACGAGGAGCTAATATTCAGAATAATAAGGAACTCCAAAATTGCAATAGCAAAAAGAAAAAGAAAACCAAGCAACTCAATTAAAAATGGGTCCTGAATCTTTTTGCAGTTTGGACCTAGAATGTCCCCGAAAGTCTTCTGTGTGGAAGGAGATAGGGCCTACTGTGGAGTCAAGAGGAAGTAGGTCACTGGCAGCATACTTATCTCTTAGCCCCTGGTCACTCCCGTCTTCTTTCTTCTTGGTCACAGTGAAATAGACAGCTTTGCTCTCCAAGGCTCTGAAGACCAAAATGTCCTGTCTTGCAACAGGACCACAGCAATGGAGTCAAGTAATCATGACCTACAACCTCTGAAACTGAGCCAAAATAAATTTTTGCCTTTTCAGGAAGGTTTCTCAGGTATTCTGTCACATCAGTGGCAAGCTAACATAACTTAAATAATTCAGTTTGCCATAGATAACTGTACTTCTCTGTGTACTGTAGCACTATTCAAAATAGCCAGGAAATAGAAATAACCTGTTTATTAGTGAATGAATAGATAAAGAAAATGTGGTAAATACAAGCAACAGAATACTACAGAGGATGGAATCTTACAACGTGTGACACCTGTACAGAAACAGAGATTTTTGTAAGTGAAATAAACCAGGGATAAAAGGACAAGTAATTTATAATCTCCTATATGGAATCTACTGAAGCTGACCTTAGAGAAGTTGAGAGCACAAGGATGACCTGGACAGATCAATAGGCATGAGATATGAAAAAAGCAAATGGCTCTGGGATGTCAGAGTACAGCACAGTGGATGTAGGGAACAATTATGTACTGTGTATCTCTAAAGTCAAGCACAAGAAATTCTGAATATTTTTACCCTAAGGAAACGGATAAGTGTTGGAGGAGATAGATATGTGTAACCTGATCAACAACACAAAATGTATAACTAGGGTAAAATACTCCATGTACTCTATGGATTTTTATGTTAAAAATCTGTTTAAAAGTACACTTAATTAGTTAAAAACCTAAAAAGAAATTACCAAACTTGATTGGGGATGGAGACATCGCTCTATGGTAGAGTGCTTGCCTAGCATGCTTGAGGCTCCGAGTTCAATCCCAAGCATTGTAAAACAACAAACTAAAGATTTCATTAAAGTTATTGCTGGAGGGACTATGGGCCATCTTCTCAATAACTTACAGGCTTTTCTATTTTCTAAAAGAATGATTTTTTTAAAATGAAAACAGTCCTTTTAACTTTTCCAAAATTAGGACAACATAATCTAATTTTCTTACTTCTGTCCACTTGCTTCATTTTTTTTTCTCCTTGATTTCTCCCTTTGAACTGATTCCTCTGTGCCTGCTTTCAAGCATGCTCCAGTTTCTCTATCAGCTCCTATACTCTTTCTGTTCTCCTTTCCTGCCAAGTTTCTACAATGAGTGCTTTTTAGCTTTCAACTGGTCTTTAACCCTTTACAGTTTTGCCTTATTTTGTTCTCTCATGTGAAATCTATCAACGTGACTGTCTGTCGCTTAAAACTATATGGGAGTGAAGAATAGTGACATGACAGTCTGTAATCATAGCAGTCTGGAGTGTGAGCTCAAGGCCAGCCTGGACTACATAGTAAGACTGTCTCAAAAGGCAAAACAAGACAAAACCAAACCAAATAATAACAAAGAATAAAAGAAAGAAATAAAAAAGAAAAAAGAAAAACAAATTACTTTCCCCACTGCAATAAATAAAACAAAAACCCCTACCAGAAACCTTTTAGCAGTCGTTGTTCATGGAGAGCACTAAGGCCAATGTTAAGGCTACTCTTTCATCACTAGTCAGCAATTTCACCATTTCATGATCCTCCACACACCTCCAACACAACTCTGCTGACCCTTCTCTGAGTCACTTTTCCTTCAACAATGCTTTCCTCTCTACATGAACATTAAGGGTACAGGTTCAGTTACTTTTCTTGATCTAGGCTCTCCTGTAACTTTTTCTATACCCAATTGGCTTCCACATTCACCACTATTTTTTAATCAATACGTCTAAAACAAATCTCTTCAACTGTCAGTTCAATAATAGCATGTCCTATCATACTTGAATTACTAACAACCAATTACTAATAACCCCGACTGGAAATCTGGGGTTATTTTTACTCTTATTTCTTTCCTTTCACCAAGCCACTAAGGCTTCTTGAATCTTCCATCAAAATATGTTCTGATTTCCCTTTTCTACTGTCAGAAAGAATCCCATCACTTCAAGTCTAAAATACTGTAGAAATGGGCTGAAGAGATGATCAGCAGTTAAGAGCACTGACTACTCTTCCAGAGGTCTTGAGTTCAATCCCAGCAACCACATGATGGCTCACAAACCATCTGTAATGGAATCTGATGCCCTCTTCTGATTTGTCTGAAGACAGTTACAGTGAACTCTCATACACGAAATAAATAAATGAGCATTTTTTAAAAAGTACTGTAAGAATAATTAGTTCTTTTTTCCACTACAGATTTTCTCCTAGTCCCTATAAATCATCCTACATACTAACAACTATAGTGTTCATGGAGAAACTACTAATACAGAATTTCTCAGGTTATGTTTTGTACTGGCTAGATTTGTATATCAACTTGACACACAAAGTCCTCACAGAGAAAGGAGCCTCAGTTGAGAAAATGCCTCCATGAGATCCAGCTGTAGGGCATTTTCTCAATTAGTGATCAATGGGGATACTGTGGGTGGAGCCACACCTGGGCTGATAATCCTGGGCTCTATAAAAAGGCAGGCTGAACGAGCCATAAGCAGCACTCCTTCCATGGCCTCTGTATCAGGTTTCTGCTCTGTTTGAGTTCTTGTCCGGATTTCCTTTGGCGATGAACAGCAATGTGGAAGTGTAAGCCAAAGAAACCCTTTCCTCCCTAACTTGCTTATTGATCATGGTGTTTCATCGCAGCAATAAAACCCTGACAAAGACATGTTTAAATTACATACATTTTAAGGATGCCTTACTCTGTTCAAGTTAACCTGGCTATATTGCATGTTAAAGTATTTATTGGAAATCTAGTATACCTAAAAGGTTCTGAGACATTCAATTATGTTATTTAGTTCTGTGATAACCAGTCTTGGGTACCATAGTTTTGGGGCTGATTCATATATGTATACTAAACTATCTAAGCAGAGAACTCCCTCATTATCAGGTATCATACTATCGGGGGTACCTTTCATTTCTTATTATTTTGAAGGGTGAGAAGCCAGGAACAGGGTTGGGAATTTAGCTCAGTGGTAGAGCGCTTGCCTAGCAAGCGCAAGGCCCTGGGTTCGGTCCCCAGCTCCGAAAAAAAGAAAAAAAAAGAAAAAAAAAAAAAAAAAAAGAAAAAAAAAGAGAAGCCAGGAACAGTGGATCATAACTATAGTTCCAGGATTTAAGAGGCAGCAGCAGGAAGATCAGGAGTTCAAAGTCATCTTCTACTATATAGAGCAAGTGTAAGACCAGCTTGGGCTACAAGCAATAACCCCTCAAAAAAGAGGAAATACAAATGAGGAGCCCCTGCTTTTTTTAAAGGGAGAGGAGGAGAGCTGGGAAGGAAGTGTACCACTTCATCGACGTTAAATAATCTTTTAAGAAACCTGCTGGATGCCAAGCATTGACCTCTCTATGCATACACTTACACATAAATACATACCTTTGTACTTTTTTTTTGTATAGATGAGCGGTGAATTTGCCCTTAAATCAACAGCAAAAATGCAAAGAGTTGGGGCTGGATTCTAGGGATTCTCTTTCTACTGTTTATAAACTTAACTAATAAACTATACTGCCTCCTGTAACAGGTGTGAATACATATATAGATTTGGAATAAAGAGATCTTCTAGTTCATAAGTTTGGAGGATCTTCTATTCTGAATCTATTTTCTCAAATGTAAAATATAAATGTTATTATGAAGATCAAAGTGAGATTATATACATTATTGCTATTAACACTCAGCATTTACACAAAACATAAATATGTATGATTTAGTGCTTTAGAAAACAAATTGACCACCACCAGAAAGCTTATGAAGTATGACCATATCTTGTCCTGCCACCTTTGGATTAACTAAATAATTTACTATCCAAACCAAGACACTGATAGAAATGTAAGGAGGTATTATGAAAAAGCATGTCTGGACAACAGGCGCCAACTACGTCTGTCTCATGCAATCTGGATGTATAGGTGTTTGACCTTAGTCAGTTCTAATGTTTACTGTTCTACATCTATTTTTTTTGATAATTTCCTTCTATAAAAATTATCAACTAATCAACTATAAAAGTATAGACACATAGTGAATAACTATAGATATGTACAACATGAATAAACTTCAACTGTTTTATGCTAAGTGAAGGAAACTAAAATGTAAAAGGCTATTTTCATGACATTATAAATAGAAAAAAATATAAATAAATGTAGAAGGAAAAGTATCACTAATACCCCGACACTGCAGGCAGGAAAAAGTTTACTCCAAAGAAATAAGGAAATTTGGGGGCTAGAGAGATGTTACATACTTTAATATAGTAATGATTATGCCACTATATGGATGTGACAAGTCACAGAAATAGTATCTCAGTCACTGCCTTTAAGGAAACTGGGGAATAACACTGTTGTATAGTTTAGCAGTAGAAATTTTGCAAAGATTTTGACTCAATCCCCTGCACAAGGGGAAATAGAGGAGACAATCTGTGGCTTTTCACTAGCATGCTTAAGACATTGGCACTGGCTTGATAGAAGTGAGGAAATGGGCTCAGACCCCTTCTCTTGCCTTTAGGAAACCAGTCTACTCGTGAGTCCTGAAAGTTTCTGAAACATTCCTTAAAAAACCTAGAATACACATACATTCTGAATGGAAATTACCAAAGCCAGACCAACTGGTTCTAAGACTCAACTGTGTGGGTTGGCTCTGACTCTGCAGAGCAAGCTGAAGATGCCCTCAGTGCCCTTTGTATGCAATGGCACGTGGGAGTTTAAAAAGCTCCATCAGCAGAGACCTCTGAACTCCTTCCACGCTCTCTCAATTCTCTGGGAACCTTGTTGCTCACTGTGTAGTAGTATGTACACATACTTACTGAGTAAATACTAAAGACTCTCTGAAAACTTAAATCCAGAGCAGCTTAAAGATCAGGTTCAAACGAACCTGGGAATTTCCCAGCTCCCACCTTTAACTATTCATGTAACTTGGGAACCAGCTGTCTTAGTTTTCTCATGAATAAAAGTAAAAATGTTCATGTAATTTGCCTTGACTTACTTCAAAAGAATGAAAAATCTTGTAAATAACAAAACGGGATCTTTGTTTTAATAGAGGAGAAAACTGAAACAAAGAGAAATGGAGTCATAGGGGGAAAATTTTTCTTTTTGAGGCAGCATCTCATTATATAGCTCAGGCAGACCTGGAATTTGTTATATAGCTAAGGCTGGCATATAGGTCCTGAGGACTGAATTCAGGTCATCAGGCTTGGAAGCAAGTACTTTTACCCACTGAGGCATCTATCTCTTCAGTTCAAATTTACTTTAAAATTTATTACTGGTGGTGGTATTAAGTGCTTGCATGTGCGTGCTCTCTCTCTCTCTCTCTCTCTCTCTCTCACACACACACACACACACACACACACACACTCACACACTCATGTGGAAGTCAGAGGACAATTTTGTGAAGACTATGCAGACAAGTGCTTGTACCCACTGTGCAATCTCAAAGCAGCACCTCCCCCTCCTCAAATTCTTTTTTTTTTAAAGATTTATTTATTATATACGAATATACTGTAGCTGTCTTCAGACACACCAGAACATCAGATCTCATTACAGATGGTTGTGAGCCACCACGTGGTTGCTGGAATTTGAACTCAGGACCTCTGGAAGAACAGTCAGCATTCTTAACCACTTGAGCCATCTCTCTAGCCCCCCCTCCTCAAATTCTTGATCTTCCTGCTCCAAGCTCCCAGTTTCTGGAACTACAGGCATATACTATCATGCCTAGCTTAAGGAGAAAATATTTTGAGGGTCAAAGCTGATTTCAAACGTAGCAGGCAATTTGGCAGAAGACTGATATTGAACACTACACAAAGAAACAAAAGGAAAAGATGGGGGCTGGGGAGACAACAATGTCATGAGATCAGGGGAGACTGTCGGGTAGGAGACACAGGACATGGACAAACCGTGAGGACACTAAAGCTGTTTTACAAAAGAAAAGGATAAGGACCTCTAATTACTGTATGCATCCTTCAATACAGGAAGCATACATTAAATATCATTTTCCAAGCTTTTGTAATGGACACATTCTGTTTCTGTCCACGTTTGCCTTTTGTTTAAACAAAATGTTCCTTTTCCAGGACATACTTCCTTTCTTCCTTTCTGCCTTATCACAGCCTCTCTTACTATGAAGACTGAATCTTTCTTCCAAAGCATTTCTTGATTCTGGTCTTGGTGCAAGGTTTCCTATACCATCTCTCAGAACACTGGTTTTATATTGCAGAGTTTATGCCTTTGGCAAATAACAAATACACGAGGGCTTAGATGTAAGAGATGGCTGAGCACTAGCCGGCTTTAGTCTGTCTCCTCCCACCAAATTAACTTCAAAGCTTTTTAAAACATTTAAAATTTTTCCTAAATTACGTGTCTATGTGCACACAAACGCTACTATGTATGTAGAGGTCAAAAGGGCAACTTGTGAAAAATTGCCTTCTCTTTTACTATGTAAGAAACATGGGTTGAAGAACAGGGAGAGGGAGAGACAGGAGAGAGGAGAGGTGAGAAGCCATGGCAGGTGATGTTAAGATTCTGCTCTGTGTATTTACAGGTTGTTGTCAATGTTCCTAAGGGATGGATGGTACCGGGCTTTGTATGTTTAAGTGTGCAATTATATCTTATCAATTGGATCTAAGATTATTGTGTTGTGTGCTCTTTTATGTGAGGGTTTGAGTGTAGGAAAGTGTGCGGCTGGGATGTGTTTCTGCCAAGATATCTAGCAGATATCTTGGGGCACCGCGGTGCGGACCTAGCGGGGTAAAAGACAAAAATACTTCTTTTATTTTTATATTTTTACAACAACAAATGGCAAACCAATGTGATGGACAAGAATCCACTAGTAATCCTAAGGGTTGAGAGAAAGTTTTTATTTTCTAAGAGGAGGCCAGCGCCATGTTAAGTCATGTGATATCTTAAGGGCGTGAATTCAAACAAAGAAATGGGGAAGCCACCTGGGCTGGCAGGCTGTAGGTCCCCTGCTGTGTGATAAGTAATGGCAGCTCAGAGAGTTAGAGATTAAAAGCTGCTTTTAAAAGAAAGTTGTTTAGAAAGTCTTTCAGGATACCCACATTCTTTTTAATGTGGGCTCTGCGGGAATTTTGGGTTGAAATCCTAGTTAGAAAGCTACTTCTTAATTACAAGTATTATTAAAAGGTGATTAAGTTTGTTTTTAGAAAGAAGAGAGTAAAGAGATTACCTGAATCAGTGGGGATTTTCATCCACGGTTCAGAACTTAGATAGGGAACAATTAGTCACTACCTCCAAATAGAGAGTTGTGATGAATATCTGTAACACCAGGGAGAGTGAATGCAGGCATATATTGTAGACGTTATTAAGGTTAAATAAAAATCTGTGGCTCCGGGTAGAGAACTTAACAGATGGATATATTTTGGGCTAAAGTCCTGGTTTGATATGTTGCTTATTGATACTGGAATTGATAGAAGGTATTTGGTTTGTTTTATGAATTACCCCGCTAAAGGCCATATGGCTCGTTGATGCCGGCTAGCGAGGGTTTGTGGTTACTTTTGATATTTACCACAATAGGAAGCTCAAATTCTCTTAATGTGGGCTCCACGGGAATTTTGGGTTTATTTCAGCTATCATAGAGTACAAAAGCCTATCAGCTTGCTTCCTTTTTTAAAAAATTGTTTAATTTTCATAATGGGTGTGACTTTGAGTTTTATGGTTATATTATTACTCTGGGAGAGAGTGCAAGATACAAGCTTTTCTGGTTTCAGACTAAGGAACACAGTATTTTGAGAGAAAGATTTTGTCTTTGTGTTTTTAAAAAGTGTGATTAGGGGGTTGGGGATTTAGCTCAGTGGTAGAGCGCTTGCCTAGGAAGCGCAAGGCCCTGGGTTCGGTCCCCAGCTCCAAAAGAAGAACCAAAAAAAAAAAAAAAAAAAAAGTGTGATTAGGCTCTGGAAACCTCACAGAGTCATACTGATCAGATTTGATAGAGGTAGACAGCCTGAAAAATTTATTCAGGAGAATCAAACAAAAAGATATCTCGATTCTAAACTTTTGTCTTGAGAATTGTATTTTACAGAGTGTGCCTACTTGGATTCCTGGTCTCAAGGACTTTCAGCTGGGTCCAGTCAGGACACATCGGCTACAGAATTTGCTTCATTCTTCCTACCCCCACCCCCAAAGATATCTCAACACCCATGTACAGCTTGAAGAAGTTATAGAGGAGTCGTCGTCCCAATTCCCTGGACTTTGTGGGGCTAAAAGTAGTTATTCTAAAGTTGTTTTTATGAGGAATTTAGAAAGGGTTGTAATTTAACAGGTAGGAATTAGGTAGATTGAGTTTATAGTCGCAATCTCATTTTTTAACTAAGCTAAAATCATATCTTTGCTTTGATATAAAATTTATTTGTTAAAAGAGTTTAAAAGTACAAGGTTTAGAGCCAGTCCTTCTATTTATATCATTACAAACTTCTGAGTTGATTACAGATGTGAGTTAAGGGCCAAATAGCAAACATATTACTGACTTTGTGAAAGAAGTTTCAAGATATTATTAAGATATAAAGACAACAGTCCAGATTGTCTTATATAGATAGATGGTTTTCAAAAACATCAGAAATCCACAAAACTTGAGATTTAAAGTTATTTATCTTTTGTTGAGACATATCTGCTCCTAACAGTTCCCCTTTGGTGGATTTAACGAAGAATGTGAACATCTCTACATCCAGGTGAGGCAATACTTTGTGTCTAGGCAGTTACTGGACAAAACTGCCTGTTTCATCTGCAGACTAATACTGTCCAGAAAAGGACAAATTATGCAAAATAGTTGATTGATAAACTCTGCCAAGACAAGGTGCTCAGCCCTTCAAAATCTGCATTTCAAGAATTTGTCAGTTGTTTTTGGGCCAGAAGGCTGAAGACTTGCGCTCACATGTTGCTAACAGGGGACTGTGCTAGTGGAGATTTGTCTCTACAACCTCTCAGTTCTAGAAGCCGTGTTAGGCTTCCTATGTGTATAGATATTTGGTCATTCTCAGATTTCTGACGGGGTTGAAGACTGATTACAGTCTCATAGCCTATCAGGCTGTTTAACTCTGAAAATACATATTTTATTAGATAGTTATCAGATAATATACAAGCTAACCAAGATATAATATAGATCTTAAGCCTTTCTTAAGCTGGAATGGATAACTAAATGTTCTGTTTAACTGATATAGTGTTGGACTGGGTGTTAGATATATTTTATGCTCTTAATTACAAAATGATAATAGTTGTGCTCAGCTTATATTTGAGAGAAAAGTTTTTTTTTAATTAGACAAAAAGGGTGAAATGTAGGTTGATGTCACAGGTGAGGGAGGCACAAGATAGAAGGAGGCCTGTCATTGGACGAGAAGGAAGGATGGGCGGGAGAAAAGTTTGAAGGAAGAGGAGGAGACTGGAACAGGGAGAGGGAGAGACAGGAGAGAGGAGAGAGTGAGAAGCCATGGCAGGTGATATTAAGATTCTGCTCTGTGTATTTACAGGTTGTTATCAATGTTCCTAAGGGATGGATGGTACCGGGCTTTGTATGTTTAAGTGGGCAACTATATCTTATCAATTGGATCTAAAAAAAAAAAAGAAACAGGGGTTGAATTCAGGCTGTTAGACTTGGCATCCTTACCTACTGAGCCATCACTACACTATAAAGCTTCTGATAGACAGGGATTACATTCATTAACATATACTACCATACTAACTAAAATACAATGTCTTAACTACTACTTAATGTATAAAAATACTATACACAGGCACATGCACATATACACCCATTCAGTAAACAAACATGTAGAATCACAAAACACTGGGATCTTGAGGTTTAATTTTAAATGATAAAAACAGCCACCTTGGCACCTGTAGAGGCCTGCTGGGAACAAAACTTCTAAAAGGCAAATATATCTAGAAGGCGGTGGTGCAAAGCCATTTCTGCTGGCTTTAAGTGAAGTCTCTGGCACCAAAGAGAACACAGAGCTCTTCTTAAAGGGTTAAAGTGCTTATGCCCAAGATGAAGCTGAGCTGTTCTCAGGTAGGAAATGTGTTATAAAGCAAAAACAGTGCCTCCTGGAGGCACTCTTAACCAAACCAAACCAGACTGATTTGGACAGAGGGAGGCTCAAGCCAAATTCCAAAGCAACCTTCAACCTTCCTGCAAAGGCCACTGCACACAAAATCTATGGGATGCTGTAGCCTTCCAGATCTCAACTAATGAAAAGTAAACAAAAGTGGAAAAGATAATATAACTTATATATACTCCACACTTAATTCACTCCCCACTATGTGTCAAAATATGATCAGGTAACATATGTCTTATTTCTGAGAAGAATGACAAGTCAATAGAAATTAATTATACTATACTAACAAGAAAGCCATGGTTTGGGGTTGGGGATTTAGCTCAGTGGTAGAGCGCTTGCCTAGCAAGCACAAGGCCCTGGGTTCGGTCCCCAGCAGAAAGCCATGGTTGGTACCAGTTACGAGAAGGCAGAAGCAGTATATCCTATGGAGCACTGAAGCATTTGGAATCTATCTATCCCAACTAGACCTAATGACAAATGAGACATTTAAAAGTATACTATCGCTCTTTCCTTTCACTGCTGCGTCTGCAGCCCTGAGTGTGCTCAAGCTACAGAAGAGGCTGGCCTCTAGTGTCCTCCGCTGTGATAAAAAGAAATTGCCAGTGCCAACTCCCATCAGCAGATCAGGAAGCAGATCAAAGATGGCCTGATCATCCGGAAGCCTGTGACTGTCCATTCCCGGGCTCGATGCCGGAAGAACACCTTGGCCCGATGGAAGGGCAGGCATATGGGCATAGGGAAGAGGAAGGGTACTGCCAACGTTCGGATGCCCGAGAAGGTGACCTGGATGAGGAGGATGAGGATCCTGCACCGGCTTCTCAGGAGATACAGGGAATCTAAGAAGATTGATTGACTGCCATATGTATCACAGCCTGTACCTGAAGGTCAAAGGGAATGTGTTCAAAAACAAGTGGATTCTCATGGAGCACATCCACAAACTGAAGGCAGACAAGGCCCCCAAGAAACTACTGGCTGACCAGGCTGAGCCTCATAGGTCTAAGACCAAGGAAGCACGAAAGCGCAGGGAAGAACGCCTCCAAGCCAAGAAAGAGGAGATCATCAAGACTCTGTCCAAGGAGAAAGAGACCAAGAAAAGAAACGAAGCTTCCCTCATGTCTGCACATAGTGGCCAGGCTGTGGCCTCACGTGGATCAATCGTTAAAATAAAACAAGCCTTTGTCCTTGTCAAAAAAAAAAAAAAAAAAAAAAAAAAAAGTATACTATCTTTCCAGAGGGCTGAGCTCAATTTCCAGAACCTACAGCAGGTGGCTCACCACCACCTGTAACTCCAACTCCAGAGATATTGGACACTCCTGCCTTCTGCAATCATGTGCGCATAACCATATAGACATTCATATAATTTAAAATAGTACGGATAAAAATTTTAAATGATATATCAGTAGTTACTTTTCTCAGTACCCTCGGTGGGTGAGGGTGCTGTGACAGTATCTGAGAAAAAGCAAAGTTAATTAAGGTTTACTTTGGCTCACAGCTCAGAAGTATAGTTCATTAGGTTGTGGAAATCATGGTGGCTTGAGAGAGCTGGTCACACTGCAGTGAAAGGTACAAAGAAGGAAGGGAGGAATTGTTGTTCAGCTCCTCTTCTTTTTTGATTCAGTATCAGATCCCATCTCAAAGAATAGTGCCACCCACACTTAGGATGAATCTTCCTACCTCAGTTAACACAATCAGATACATGCCCAAAGACCTGTCTCCTAAGTGATCCTAGATCAAATTGGTAATCAATATTAACCATTATAAGAAGTAACCACAAAAACCTGAAAATGAAAATATCTGGGGACAGGACTTAGTTCTTACTGCTTTAATTTTCTAATCAGTACCAGTATAATAATAAAGTGTTTAAGCCATTTACCTTCGAATAGACTATACAACACAGTTATTCTGGTTAAGCTTTCTGTTGCAGTTACAAACACCATGAGTGAAAGCAACTGGGAAAAAGAATTTATTTCATCTTCCACTTTACAGTCCATTAAGGGAAGCCAAGACAGGAGCTTGCAGCAGAAACGGCAGAAGACTATTGCTTCCTCCTGGGCCCACACTCAGCTGCCTTTCTTCAACAGCCCTGGCACAGCTGCCTAAGACTGCATTGCCTACAGGCCAATCTGATGGAGACAACTTCTCAACCAAGGAGTTCCCTCTCCCCAGATAACTAGGTTTGTGCTAACTAAAATTAGCCAAAGCAATATTCCAATAATTCTTATAGAACAATACTCATTTGTTCAGTTTGGGAACTGAACCCAGGGCCTTGCATACTACTGACCAATGGTCCCAGGCCCTTTAAAATATTAATTATTTAATCTGTCTTTCCTTCCTTCTTTTCTTCCTTCTTTTAACTTCCTTTTGAGGAATGTACCCAATATGCATTCCTCTCACCACAGCCTCCAGAGGACCTGGGATTACAGACCTTTTGGGCTGTGTTCTGTTTTATAAACAGCAACTCCTTTTTAAAACTGTCACATTTACTAAATTCATAACAAAATAAACTTGGCAAATATGCAAGAACTGACAGCTGCCCTACAAAGACTTTTCTACACCAGGCAGGCTCTTCTTAGTAAAGGTAGAAATTACTATCTCCATCTCAAATATGATGCGTGCTAAATAGCATATGCTAGGCAAGTGCCCTTCCACTGACCTATATCCCCTTAAAACATGATTCTGTACTATCACTCTTTTAATCTTCAAAAACTGACATAAATATAAAATTTTAGTTTAATCCAAGGTTGGGTGAGGGGGCTGGCTAAAAGTGCTTGCTGCCAAACCTGACTACAGAAGTGGAAAGAGAACCAACTCCTGCAAGTTTTCCTTTGACCTCCACAGGTATATCATGGTGTGCTCACACGTGGGCACACATGCTAAATGCAAAGAAATTTAGTGTGAAGTTATAATTTTCTTATATTACTAAGCTAAAAAGAAAAGGCAATATAGTTCAGCAGGAAATACAAATACAGACAGATCAGGCAAGTGTAAGCTCAGTAAAGGGAGGTGCAGGTAGCAGGAAATTCCCAAAGTCAGAGTTACTGAATTTAAATTCTATTACAGTCATTTATTAGGTGTATGATCTTACTTAGTTTGCTATTTTCACAGTAGTACTGTAAGGACTAAGTAAAATAAACTACTTTTTCATGAAGGTTCTTATAATAAAAAATGTGAAAGAATATAAAATAACTATAAAAAGCTTGATGAAATGGAGTACAACTTTGATCCAGCACTCAGGAGGCAGAGGCAGGTACATCTCTGTGAGTTTGAGACCAGCCTGTTCTACAGAGTGAGTTCCAGGACAGCCAGAAACCCTGTCTCAAAAACAAACAAACAAAAACCCAAACAAATATAAAACAAAAAAAAAATATAAAAAGAAAACTCTGAAGCCATTCTGAGAACTTTTGGTGTTATATAGTGTGTCCCCAACCCCAACTCCCGCCCCTTCTCAGCATCTAGAACTTTCTTACCTCATTGCTGGTTGTAGCTTTAAACTTCCCAACCTTTCTGGTTATGGAATCCCATCATTCAAGTATAGCATCAAGAATAACAGACAAGCAAGCACTTATAATGCAATATGCGTGATGATATTATGACAATCTATCCAAGAGCTTGGCAAGGAAACTGCCTTTTGGCTTTTTTGTTTGTTTGTTTGTTTTGTGGGGTTTTTTTTTGTTGTTGTTGTTGTTCTGTTTTGTTTTGTTTTTCTTTGAGACAAGGCATCTATCTCTATGTAGTCCTGGTAGTTCTAAACTTTCTAGGTAGACTAGGCAGGCTTGGAACTCACAGAGCCCTCCTGCTTCTGCCTCCTGATGATGGGATGAAAGATGTGGATCACCACGCTTACCATGAAAACTGTTAAGTTAAACTATGCAAAACAAAATGGAGCTGGAGACATGGCTTGGTGGTTAAGAGCACTGGCTGTGTTTCTAGAGGACTTGGGTTCAATTCCCAGCTTCCACACGGTAGCTCACAACCATCTGTAACTAGAGTTACAAAGCACAAGAGTCCTAAGAGATCCAAAGCCCTCTTCAAAGGCCTCTGTGGCCACCAGCATGCAGGTTGGTGCAGACATATATGCAGACAAAATACCCATACACACAAAATAAATGTTTTTAAATTAGTTTTTTTAAAGAAAAAGAAATAGAAAACAGGCTTAAAGCAACTTCTTAAAAGGTCATCTTTTTAAAACGTTTGAATTAAAATGTAATTATACTCTTCCCTTCCTTCACGCTTTCATGAAATACCCTCTTCAAATCCCGGCCTCTTTTGTTGTTGTCACTGTTACATACACACATCTAAATATATTAACACTATGTGCTCTAGTCTGGGAAGTGTTACCTGGATGTATGATTTTAAGGCTAATTACTTAGTACCAAATAACCAATTACAGGGCTCATGGTGGGGCGGGGTGGGGGGCACACAAACTATCTATACTCCCTAACTCTCAGTATTCCTTAGTTGCTTATAAGATCATCTTACAGCTTCTACTGAACAGGGTTTGCCCTGTGGTTCTCAATGAGTATTTCACTAAATTTTTATCAATGTGTAAAGTTTACTTTGTAATTATGAAAGTATTAAAACAGAGCAGATATGTGCGTCCCAGTTCAGAGAAGCAAAATTCATTCTTAAGAACAAAATGCAGACAAATATGCAGCATGAATCAAGGAGAAACAAAGCCTTGTTTAAGCCCAAGACTTAGGAACTGTTTGCTACTGCAAACATAAATTGATGTTCTTAAGAACAGAAGAAAAAAAAAAACAACCTCTCCAGAGTTTTATACTAAACCAGACTTTAAAAGACTGCACCATTTCTTAAATTTGACAAATCTTCCTTGGGTATTTTTAGTCACAAGTCAGTGGGAAGTGGGCTGCTCACAGGACAGTACACTCAAAAATGACAAACAGTGGGGTTGGGGATTAGCTCAGTGGTAGAGCACTTGCCTAGCAAGCACAAGGCCCTGGGTTCAGTCCTCAGCTCCAAAAAAAAAAAAAAAACAGTGATCAGTCAAGAAAGAGCACTAGGAAAATCCACAGACATTTGGAGATGTTAAATTTTAAGTCCAGAAATATAGTCAACACTAAGCTGTGCCAGGCAATGTTGCTAGTTTTTTGGTCTATCATCCTTTTGGGAGACAAGGTCTCAGGTAGCCCAGACTAGCCCCCAAGTGGCTACGTAGCCAAAGAGGACCTTGAACTAATTTTCCTGCCTCCACCTCTCAAGTGCTAGAGTTTTAGGTGTTACCAAGCCTGGGCTCTTACTAACCCTGAAGTCAGATATAGTCAAGTGGCTCTGATAAATGAGATATTTTTAAAAGGCTTTTTTAAAAAAAGGATTTATTTATTTTATGTATATGAGTGCTCTATCTGCAAATATACCTGTGTGCCAGAAGAGGACATTAGATCCCATTATGGATGGTTGTGAGCCATTATGTGGTGGCTGGGAATTGAACTCAGGATCTCTGGAAGAGCAGCTAGTTCTCTTAACCACTGAGCCATCTCTCCAACACCTCCTCCCCACCAGGCCTCATACCATACCCCAATCTAGCCCGTAACTCACTATTGAGACTAGGCTAGCTTTGGACTTACTCCATCCTGCTTCAGCCTACAGCTAAAGCATATCTCTCTGAGTTTGAAGTCAACCTGGGCTACATAGTAGGTTTCAGGACAGCTAGGGCTTTTATGTGACCTGTAGATTTCAGAAGTCAACTCACCTCAGCACACTTTAAGTTTAAAAAGTTACTTTCTGTGATTTACCATCATTGTTGTACCTCTATTATGATAGCCAGCCAAAGGTCAGAAAATTGGAACTCTACAGACGCACATTCCTGAGCAAGGTCAACACACAGAACAAAGCCCCCAGACAAATATGCAGCATGAGTCAAGGAGAAACAAAGCCTTGTTTAAGCCCAAGACTTAGGAACTGTTTGCTACTGCAAAATAATTTAGTTGCCATACTGATAAGCCATACAGGTAATGTGGGTACAGAATGATTTGGTCAGTTCCTTAAATGAGCCATAAATGGAAGCTCCCAAATAGACATAATTTCTAAGTTTCGAATATGACTGTTAAAGAAATTAAAAATTATTTATATGTAGTTTCAGTAAACAGATAATTCCCTCAATAAATGTCATCCCATAAAGGCTGAGAATTAGTCTGCCAATGTCTCTTCATTTCAAAGCATACTTTCTTGTAGGATGATGTCACAGGTGAGGCAGGTACAGGATAGAAGGAGGCCTGTCATTGGAGGAGAAGGAAGGATGGGCGGGAGAGAAGTTTGAAGGAAGAGGAGACTAGGGGAGAGAGGGGAGACAGGGCAGAGGAGAGGGGGTGAGAAGCCATGGCAGGTGATATTAAGATTCTGCTCTGTGGGGATTGGGGATTTAGCTCAGTGGTAGAGCGCTTGCCTAGCAAGTGCAAGGCCCTGGGTTCGGTCCCCAGCTCTGGGGGAAAAAAAAAGATTCTGCTCTGTGTATTTACAGGTTGTTATTAATGTTCTCAAGGGATGGATAGTACTGGGCATTGTATGTTTAAGTGCGCAATTATATCTTACCAATTGGATCTAAGATTATTGTGTTGTGTGTTCTTTTATGTGAGGGTTTGAGTGTAGGAAAGTGTGCGGCTAGAATGTGTTTCTGCCAAGATATCTAGCAGATATCTTGGGGCACCGTGGCACAGAGCTAGCGGGGTAAAAGACAACTACTTTTTTATTTTTATATTTTTACAACAACACTTTCTAGGTGAGAATCATTTCTTTTTCCATATCAGCCATTAGGTAATCATTAGGCCTAGTCTAGGGATCACATAAAAGATATTCTTTTTTAAAAGACAGGGTCTTACTATGTAGCCCTAGCTGTCCTGGGACCTACTCTGTAGCCCAGGTTGACTTCAAATGCAGAGAAATATGCCTACTTCTGCATCCTGAGTACTGGGGTTAAATAACTATTCTTTTTTTAAAAAAAGAATTATTTATTTTATGTACATGAATACATTGTTGCTGTCTTCAGACACACCAGAAGAGGGCACTGGATCCCATGACAGATGGTGGTGAGCTACCATGTGGTTGTTGGGAATTGAACTCAGGACTTTTGGAAGAGCAGTGCTCTTCTCTTAACCACTGAGACATCCCTCTCGGCTCAAGAAGAACTATTCTTAAATACTATTTATTACTTGAGAATTAGGATGTCTAAAACAAAGGGGCCAGGAATATTAGTTTTCAGTCACTATACTATGAATCCTCCATGGATAAAGTGCCAAATTTTAGTCACTATGTAAGATTTATTTTTACTACAATAGTATATTCAGTTGATGATGATCGTTAAATGGTATAGGGAACAGACAGTGTTCAGATTTTTTGTGGTGATGAATATTTTTTGTGTGATGGGGATTCAGAGGAGCAGACAGGGAAATGCTTTTACAATAGTTCAGAAAGGTAGCCACAGGAAGAGCAGGGTGCTTTACTACCACTGCATAGCATTTGTATACTGCAGGGCTGTATTCTGGTAGGTCTGTATTCTGATTTCTTTCCAGGCAATTGGAGCACGTATGCACTATTCTTGCAAACCTGTTTTTCTTCACCCATTCCTTCATTTCTTCATTCACTGAATACAACTATCACATGCACATGCTGAGTTAATTACGGCTGTAGGCCTAGGGAAATGTCTGAAGGGAACAAACACAAAGATCCTTGCTCTTATGTTTAGCTACATTTGAAATCCCATCCTAGGGCTGGAGAGGTGGCTCAGCCGTTAAGAGAATTGGCTATTCTTCCAGAGGTCCCAGCAACCACAGGACAGCTCACAATCATTTGTAATGGGATTTGATGCCCTCTTCTGGTATGTCTGAAGACATTGACAGTGTACTCATACACATAAAATAAATGTCTTTAAAAAAGAAATAGGAAAGGACAGTTGGTATTTAAAAATAAAATAAAATTCCATCCTATGATTCACTCCCTAATCCAACTATAAGGTTAGATTTTTACAAAGGACTTCAGAAGAAATCCTTCTAATCAATTCATACTAACACATGAAAAACTTTCTTTCTTTCCCCTCCAAAAGTCTCTCCTTGAAAACTTCAGTAAAATTCACTGTTTCTCGTAATTGGAAAAACCTTGGAAACTGTATTAGTCAGGGTTCTCTAGAGTTACAGAATGTATGGAATATCTCAATATATTAAGGAGATTTATTGTGATGTCTTACAGTCTATAGTCTAACTAGCCCAACAATGGGCAGCTATGGATGGGAAGTCCAAGAATCTGGTAGTTGCTCAGTCCCACGAAGCTAGTTTATTTTAGCTGGTCTTCTGTAGAAGTAGGTTCCAACAGATGTACTGGCAAGTAAGAGCAAGCAAAGAAGAGTGAATCTTCCTTCTTCCAATGTCTCTAGGTGGGCCTCCAGGAGAAGGTATGGCCCATATTAAAGGTATGTACCATCACACTTGGATCTGGGACTTGAAAGGTGCTGACCTTGAACTCAGAGATCTCCTTGCCTCAGTCTCCAAGGATTAAAGGCATGGATTACCTTGCCTGGGCCTAAGCTTTTCATGGCCACTATGACTCAAGATCTCCATGTCAAGGTCCAGGTCAGAAACTTGTCTTCCAGCCTCAAGATCTGGATCACACATGTGCCCTCCATTTCTGGATTGTAGATCATTCCAGATATAATCAAGTTGACAACTAGGAATAGTCACCATAGAGCAATTTCAGTTTATAGATGAGATCAAGTGATTTGCCGAAGAACACTTCCTTACTAACAGGCTTGGAGCCATGACAAGTAAAAATGCCTACCAATGGGTCCATGAATGGAGTCTTAAGACTAGTGAGAGAGAATCATGCAGGTCACAGCATCTGAGAAACTAGCTCAAGGCAAAGGAATTTCAGGTACCGAATAACACCTAAAGAAAAAAGGAGTCACAGGGGAAAGGTGTCAAACAGGACCTTTCAGAGCAGCCCTTATCCCATCTCCACACTCAAACTGACTTAAAACAAAAATAATAAATTTAACAAAAATATTTCCAAAGAAGATAATTAGAGAGAGAGAGAGAGAGAGAGAGAGAGAGAGAGAGAGAAAGCAAGAAACAGCAAGTGCAGTATAACTGAACCTACTAACAAAAAGTCAAATTAGATGCTATCCAATAACCAACCAGTGTTCTCCTAGCTTAAGGCATGGCTTTAAAAGTCTGCCTTTCTGAAGAAGACATGGCAATAGTTCTGTTAGTAAAAATGCTGCCATACAAGCATGAAGACCTGGGTTTGGTATCCAACACCAACCAAAAGATGCTTTTCTGGAAAGCCCCAGGTCTCAGTTCTATCTCAAAAAAACAAGGGTGGACAGTGTCTCAGGAACATCCAAGGCTGACCTCTGCCCTTCACATACACATCTGGGATGCTTAGGCACAAAGACTGTCATTGGTCTAAGCCAGTCTATCCCACAAAAATGAAGCCTTGTTATAAAACAAACAGAAACAACACAAAACAGAAACGACATGGAAAACAAATAATTTTAAATGGTTTTGTAGATTGGGGAAGTCAAGATTCAAAGGCCATCTCTAGTGAGTGCTTTCTTCCTACAATTATGGGGAAAGGGGACTCTGAATGAGAAAGTGGTAAAAGGGTGAGCAAAAGAGGGTAGAACACAGTTGGAATTCATCAGAATCACCCGTGAAGCAATGACATTAAATGCCTCAGATGCATAGATCGCATGACTTAAATTCCTATTAGGCTACAACCCTTATACTGTCAATGCTACGGTTTGTACGGGAACTGTTCCCTACAGAGTTCTGTATTGAAGCCTTGAGCCCAGCTGGCTGTGCTAATTTGGAAGGTGCTGAAAAGTTCAGGAGGTGGGTTGAAGCTAGAAGCAGCATCACTCCTAGGGTGCCTATCATCTGATACTCCATCTTGTCCTTAGCCCCTTCCTTTGTCGTCCGTTTCTGTCTTCCCCAACTCATTGTCACAATATTTGTCTTACCTCAGACCCAAGCTATGAATTCAGTCAACCTTTAGTTAAAACCTCAAATCCACATACACACACACACACACACACACACACACACACACACACACACACTTTCTCTTCTTGTTTCTCAGGTATTTGTCACAGATACCAAAAAAACTAACAATTACAATCACAGACTAGTTTTGAAGTGGTCACTTATACAACAGCAATCAAGCAAAATAAATGATAAGAAACCAGCAATACTGACTGGTATGCTTTATGACATTCTGAACGAACCATTTATTTTGAAAGATAATTTCCCATTCCCCTGGGAAAAATGAGGGTGGGAGCTAGAGTCAGTTTGTAAAACTGTGTAATCTGTTCATTAAAAAACAAAAACTCAAGATTAGTCCTTTAAACTCTTTGATTCATGACCAACAGTAAAAAAAAAAAAAAAAAAAAAAAAACCAGGGTGAAACAGAAATCTTGCCATCTGAAATATGAACTTAGTACTGAAAAAAAAAAAAGTAAAAACAGGGACACAGGACACGTGACTTACTTTAGGAATCTGGGGAAAGATTAAGTTGATAGATAGTAAGCGTCTTCATTAAATCCCAGTAGGAGTGAGGTGTGGTGCATACATTTGACCCCATCACTTGGGAGTCAGAATCAGGTGGATCACTGCATTCTAGCCTAAGCTCATTTACATAGTGAGTTACAGACCAAACATTCTCATTATGTTGTGTACGGGAATACAATTTGCATTCCAGAATGAAAATTATAAGCATACAACTTACTTGACTGTTCCACTGCACTTTTATTGGCTTCTCAAACATCAAACCTTGGAACTGCTGAAGATTTTAATCCTGACTTATTTATTTAGACATGCCCTCACTATGTAGTCCTATGTAGTCCCCAGTCATCAAACAACCTTTTTTCTCTTTTCTTTTTTGTTGGCAATGCTGAGTACTACCTAGTCTAGGTCACTGTGCATGGTAGATAAGCATTCTGCCACATCTCCAGCTATTTCACACACACACACACACACACACACACACACACACACACACACACACGTTCAATTGCTGTGTTCCAGTATGTGTTCGTTCCTTGGAATGTCTTTTCTGATGTAAAGCAAAATTTCCAATTTCAAAGCAACACATATGTACATGCAGTCATATATACAAATACTATGACTGTAAGAGTATTTTTTAACTTTTAATTTCTTTTAAGTTTATTTTATATGTATGAGTAATTTGCCTGTATGTATGTATATGCACTATATGTATGCCTGACACCCACAGAGGTCAGAGGATAGCATTTGATTGCCTAAAACTGGAATTATGGATGGCTGTGAGCCACCACACTGGTACTGGGAACTGAACCCAGGTCCTCTGCAAGAACAAGCAAGCACTCTTCACTGATCAATTATCTCTCCAGTCCCCTAAAGAGTATTTGTTTAAACAATGCAAAAGTGTGTATTTATTTTTAATGTACTTATTTTATTAATTTATGTGTGTGGGCTTTCCTAAATGTGTATCACATACATATATGTGTAGAGACCAGAATAGGGGCTCTGGAAATGGAATTACAGTATATTTAAGTACATTAAGTACAGTTAAGCCATCTGATGTGTATGCTGGAAACTAAACCTGGTTTCTCTGCAAGAACAGCAACTGCTCTTAACTGCTGAGCTGTCTCTCTAGCCCATAATCCCAGTTTTATAAAAAGAAAAGTAATTATCAGCCTTTAAAAAGCTTCAAAAGAAGCCATATGTCAAAACATTAACAGTTGTTCTATTGGGGTAAGTATTTACAAGTGATTTATTTAAACTTTAAAAAATTAATTTTATATTATTTATTAAATATTGTGTGTGCATGCACATGCCAGAGTGCAAATAGAGGTCAAAGGACAGCTTTAGGGTATTGCTTTTTTCCTTCTACCTTGCTGAAAAAGGGCCCCTCTTGTTTTTATCATGCTGCAATAATACAGCAGGTGAGGTGGCCCTCAAGCTTCTGGGGAATTCTGTCTCCCATCTCTCCTAAGCCTCCCATCAGAGTGTTTGACTGAGATTATAGATTTGTGACACTTCATCTACCTCTTGGGGTCTTCTTTGTTCTTTTACTGTGGGTTCCAGAATCAAATTCAGGTCATCAAGCACGTCTGGTCACTGAACCATCCTGTCTGTTGGGCCTTATGACTTTTGCTTATGTTCTGTTTTCTTTTATGTTCACTTTCTATTTCAAATGAACATTTGTTATGTTTACATTTAGATAAAATAATATTGAAGTGATTCTACCTTAATTTTAGCATTCTCAATGTTACTGTCTATCTCCAACCCATCTCTCCTTCGGGACTGGAACAGCCTTCAGGAGGGCTCTAAACCAGCTCCTAATGTCATTATAAAGTTTAGTTGTATTTCTAAAATTTTTCACATTTACCTATAGGATATGTGAGCAGAAGCCAGCCACACAACCAACCAACTCAAAATAGGGTTTCGCAACCACAGCAACACTGACGCTCGGGGTAATTGTTTCTTATGGGGGTCTATCTGATGTAGGATGTTTATTAGTACTCCAGCCTATGGTCAGTAGATTTGGCAGTATCACCCTCTCCTTAAGTTTGACAATATCCTATGGGGGGAGAAAACTTCATCCAGCTGAGAGCCACTGAAACAAATCTGAATCTTTGTGTGCTCAAGAACTCTGTGTGTAACAGATTCCATGACATGTCTCATTTACAACATCCCCCAGTTTTGTTTCATATGATGTTAACCCACACGAACTTTTTAAACAGACCAGGCTTACTGTTCCCAATAGAAGTCATTTTTATTCTGAATTCCTAGTCGTTGAACAGTTTCCTCAGGAACAAGCCCTGCCTCCCCTTCTGTTGGATGTCTTCCATCTGTTAACGCCATAGCAGCTTTACTCAGTTCAGATCACCATAAATCCCTGCACCAGTGAGGAACAGTATATTTTTTTGTAACTAATCTCACACCAAACTAACTTCCCTAAGATTTGTTGCCTGGCACATTTCTTGCATATAGCTGACTGGATCCAGTCCTGTGCCGAAGACTGAGGCAATCAAGACCTCAGTAATCGCTGAATGAAGTTTAAAGGCTTCCCTATAAATAAGTGCTGACTACTTGAGGTGCATTTCTCTGCAAGGTATTAAGTACATGCATTCCAAATACAAAATAGTACCCCGTTTTAAAGAAACATTTCTAGCTGTTCTCTCCAGTCTCTGAAAAATGAACCCATAAACCTTATTTCTATTTATCTTAGAAACAATTTTTGGGTTTTTTTTGGGTTTGTTTTTTTTTGTTTTTTTTTTTTTTTGTTTTTTTTTTTTTGTCTCAGACACAAAACCTAAGTGTGGTCAACATGAGCAGTGAACGTGGTTGTGTGTGGATTCATTCATGTGTACACAAAGGTGTACTCACATAAATATCTCTGAAGCTCGAGTAAATGAAACAATACTTTGGACATTAGTTAAGAGGAAGGCAGAGAAGGCAGCAGTGTAGCCTTCGTGAGGCAAATAGCTAAGTAACCTTGCCCAAAGTACTTGACTTCCCTGTGCCTTTCCCGGTCAAAATGATAGTAATACTATCTATTCCAAAGCAGTGCTTTTAAAACAACCCTTAGCACACAGAAAGCAAAATATCACTCGATATGGTTTATTACAAGTCCAGCTACTAGCAAAGTAAAAACCTCCATGCATAAACTTCTGACTCGAAGAAGCTGATTTAAAAGAAAGAAGAAAAATCCTGAATGATTTTGAATAAGTTTCAGATATTAGGTGGACTGGTGTCTCAGAACGCTCATTAAGTACGAAAGTGACAATAATTATAGAATATTCTCCCAGTTACTTTTTTTCCTCCAGATCTGCAAAGAAACTGATATAGATGTTTTCAAGGAACTTTATAAGCCAGTACAAAATCAAGTCTTTGTTATCTCCGTACGTAAGCCCAGTTAAGCACCTAGGTACAATTACAGAATAACTTTTCAGAAAGCACAACGAGGTTTTAAAAGTTGCAGTCAAGCGATTCTTACGCGGCTATGTCAGGTTTCTGTCCTGAGAAACAAAAGCCGATCTGTCTGGGAATCAAAAATTCCTCAGAAAATAAGGAAATGCCTCAGCTCGGCCTAGGCAACTCTGGGGAAAGTCTGTCCTCGCACAGCAACCTTCTCACGAATCCCGTCTTTCCCCCGTGGGGTGTAGATGTCGACTCCACCCGAAGATAAATAAATGACAGCAGGTTTGACCCAACGTCTCTCCGGCCAGGACCCCCGAAGCCTGCGGCTCCAACCTCCCAGCTACCGCTCGCCCGGGGGCTCCGCGGGAGACCGGCGGCCCCACCCGCCTGCGCCCCGCCCCGACCCCGCCACCCAGCCGGGGAAAGGCCGATGCCGCGGGGCCTGCAGGTGGGCCCGGCCAGCTGCTTGAGAAGTCTGCTGCATAAGCAGCAGCGAAGGTTCCAACAGGGTCCGGCCGTCACTTACCGGCGCCTCATGGTACCGCAGCGCCTGAGCCCGGCCACTGTGCTGATGAACCGCGCCTGGCAGCTAGGAGCTTCTTTCGGATCCCCAGCCGGGCCCCACTCACAGCCATTCAAACACCGCCGCGCGCGGCCCGCCGGGATAGCTACCCTGTGGGCGGCCCGCCGGGCCCCGCCCAGCTCAGGCTCCGCCCCCTTGGATGGCTGCTGGAGGGGGACCAGGGTGCGTGGTAGTGGCGCCCCCTCGTGACCATAGGTGCGCCCAACGCTTTGCTACAGGAACAGTGGAGTGGCCTGTGGGTTAGAGACAATCTGGTAAAGGGACTTATCTGTAAAAAAGGAAATGAGAAAAATGTATCTGCTTCTTAGTGTTACTGGGGATAGCAAATGGGTTAATACATACAAAGTGATTCGGAGAGTATGTGACTCCCAGTAAACACTACATATATTGTCTTGTTTTCTGTTATGCACCACACTTCCAGAATCTCTTTTAACAATTTTTATAAACTTTATTATTTTTTTTAAAAAGCTTGCAACTCCCAGTCCCCCAAAACTCATAGACTGCGGCAAGAATCTTAAGACAAATGTGTATAATATAGGTCCTCTCCTCAGAAAGCAAGTTCAGTTTCCTCGGGGTGGCAACAGGACTGAGATTAGGATTGGTTCTGTCCCTGACATAGTTTTAGTTACTGAGGGCAATTCCCTTGACCAGAGCCTGCTCAGGGTAAGCCACTGGTCAAGGTTAACAAAGATGAGACTAAGTTTGCTTTCTGTAGTTGTTGTCCCCAGTGCAGAAACCAAGCAAGTAGGTCATCTGATAGAACTCTTCCTCATACATCCCGTGGTTCACGTTTTTGGATGCTCCTGTAAGAATTCTTAGACCTTAAGGAAACAACGGCTGCTTAAATTAGGTCCAACAGCATGTTTAAGTACTTCCTATACGCCTAACAGACTTGTCACCAGGTGTTGAAGACAACAGGAAGTGGCTCGGAAAGTCAGAAAGAGTAATAGTCCGAATACACCGGACTGAGTGAAGTCATGAAAGGTATATTCTAAATGCTGTGGACATTTAGAGCTAAGAGACCATTAGTTAAGTATAACGTAATATATCTGTCCTCTGCAATAACAGGGTCCTTGCTTAATTAAAAAAAAGTAACAGTAAAAAAATCGAAGCAGCCAGTTATGGGAATGAGGAATATTTTTGGAATACGTTGTGTGAGCCATGTCTTTCAGAGTTTCTCAGATGATACTGAGCACAAGCAGGCACATGCCTCTGTGTGTAGCCACACCTGTTAGCTCTAGCTGGGTGAGTGAAAGGAAACAGGCAAGAAAGAATACTTCCTGAGCATGACTTCTACCAAGTAGGTGGAGGTGTTTTAAAATAAAAACGTAACACACATGAAGTCACTTTCTCTCAAGGTATTTCTTCATCATCATAAACATGAATTTCTTGACGGCCCACTATGCAATAAAGATCATTGCTGGGCCCTCTGCAGAGGAGAATAAAGAGAGTTAAGACATGTTCCTTACCTCAAGAGAAGCTGGGTGGTGTAGTAGCAAATGACAGAGACCTGAGACTCGAAATCTGATTTATTAACAGAAAAGCTTATCGAAAATAAAGCATCCAGGTGCCTAGACCAGAAAAGATCTTCAGGGTTCTTATTTGTGGAACTTGTTAAAATATAAACTCTCCAATAGGTTCTTTTTCCAGACCCAGATTTTAAGGTTTATACCAGTGATGAGCTGCCAAGGTTTGCCAGTGTTGGGGAATGTTTGTACGCTGTGAATTTCAACACTAATTTCGGTACCTGGAAGTCTGGGGTGCAGTCCAGATTTTGATATTGTCATTATGATGAAGCATTTCTTGAATCCTTATTTTGTAAAACTTTGTTCTCCATCATCTTCTGATTGGTAATGAAGATCGGATCAGCCTATAGTTGGGGAGGAGAGTTAAGGTGAGACTTCCAATCCCAGTGAGAGGGTCCCAGGTGGAGAAGAGAGAGGACTCTCCATTGAGAATAAGGAGACAGGGAGACCAAGATGGCAGGCAACACCACGTGGCTGGGAAGTAGGCCAGGCTGGTGTAGTCAGGCTAGTAATGCCCAGCTTAGTGCTGAAGCTTTTAATACATACACCAGGTCGGGGTTGGGGATTTAGCTCAGTGGTAGAGCGCTTGCCTAGCGAGCGCAAGGCCCTGGGTTCGATCCCCAGCTCCAAAAAAAAAAAAAAAAACAAAAACAAAAACAAATAAATACACCAGGTCTTTCTGTCGTTATGTCAGAACAAAGGAGGGCACAATCAAGCCCTGTACTTTTACATCTTGGTTCTTGTATTTTAACATAAAGATTAAAGAAAGATGTTTTGTTATTGCAACTTTTGAAATACATGCAATCTGTACCATTTTGATATTGAGAGCACCAATACTTTTCCTATCAACAAATTGAATATTTCCTTGATACTCAATAAATGGTTACATTGGTATATAGTACTTGTCTTGCACCACAGGGACCTGAGTACAATTCTCAGAATCCATATTTTAAAAGCTAGCTGTGATGCCACATTCTTTTAATCCCCGAAATGAGGAGGTGGAGAAGTTGGATGAATACCACGCCTTCCTGGCCAGCTGGCAAATTACTCAAAACAGAGGGGAGGGAGGGGTCTCTGGTGCTTCGTGACTCTGGCCCTTAAACCCAGCACTATGGGTGGGAAGGGAACTAGAGAGAGGCAGGTAGATCTCTGAGTTCCAGGCTAGCCTGGTCTACAGAGTGAATTCCAGGACTGCCAGAGCTACACAGAAAGACCCTGTCTCAAAAGAGTGAAAACTTAAGTACACACCACCATGTTGTAAGCACCTGGGTTTATCAAGAGGTGGTGGTTGGAGGCATTTGAGGATTCAGCAGAGGCCAAGACTCCCAAGCAAGGCAGTGACAATTTCTTCCTACTGCCAACTGATCTGTCACCAGGGTACAGGATGGCCAAGGGAAGGGCAAGGAGGGCTGTAGGCAAGAACCTTAGTTGTGAAGAGATGGATTGGAGGTTTAGTGAGCAACAGCATCAACTGCCTTGCACGTTAGGTTCATCCACTCGTACTGACCCTAAGAGGACACTGTTTGAAGAGACCTGCCCACAGCAACACGTCGACTATTCCATAAGCAACATTCACTGCTTTGCTTCAAGCACCTCTGGAAAATTTCAGCCAGTTGGCTTTGGCGAGGTCAATCCCCATCTTCCTGTGCAGGCTATGGAAGGAAGTAGCGGCAGCATGAGATAAGGCAGCTCCTGTTTTACTGGACTCATGATTGTTTCAAACACAATACCGACACCTGACTTTGTGCTAGTTATAGCAGGTTTGTTTGTTTCTAGTGGATAGAAGAGGAAAGTGATAGAGAGTCTGGGGAGTCTGTTGGAGGACTTGTTTCTGCTGCATATGCAGCTCTCTTACGTCTTTACAGTTGGGAAGCAGTACATTTTAGAGGTGATATTTGAATCTATCAATAGTTCAAATCCTAAGTGCAAAATCTAATAATCTAAATGTCCATCATTTGGAGATTGGCTAAGTTAGCATACAGCCATGTTTCATAGACTGTGTATCCTTAGAAAACAATGAGCCAGACACAACAGATGGGGAAGACATCCAAAACAGATTAAATAAAAGAGTAAGTAATAGAGTTTAGTATATTTGTATTGACATGATGTGTAAATCAAAGACTCCATTCATAAATTTATTTGTATATATAGGTCGGTTCTCTTTTTACACCATGTGGATCCCAGAGAGTTTTCCTGTTGTCAGGCTTGGTGGCAAGTGACTTTATCCACTGAGCCATCTCTCCATGTGTGTGTTTTAAGGGATGGCTTTATCTTTTTGAAGTACTCGGTGAACTCTGCTTCCTCTTGTATTCATTGTTTGGGCTGACGAAGTAAAATATGAGTGGATTAGATGTACATCCTCATTGTTCTGGAAACTGGGAAGTTCAAGGTCAGTGTGTAAGCTAGTTCTGTCCAGGGGTTATGTTTCTCTTCACGGTTTGCAGAAGGTTGCTTTCTCACCAAATTCTCAAATGGTGGGTAGTGGGAAGAGAGCTATTTTCTGTCTCTTCTCTCTTCTTACAGGGTTACTAATGCTATCATGAGGGCTCCACCTTTATGACTTCATCCAAACTAAATGCCTCCCAAAACCCTATCTCCAAAATACATCACACTAGGGATTAGGATTTCAACATAAGAATTCTGTGAGAGATATAGATATTCAGTGCATTGTAGTTCTTTAAAAATCTAAGGTTGAACTGATTGCTGTTTTAAAAATTAAGACAAAGGAATTTTTTTTCTAAAGGACTTGAATTGGTCATTCAGATTTAGAGACAGTTTAGCCCACTTTCAAGAGGCTTAAGTTGCTCTCTGGAATGAATGGATAGATCCAGAGTAGCCTAACATGGAGAGACCTGTTAGGCCCTCAGTGTTCTATCATTATGACTCATGCTACGGTTGTCATTCTTATCCTTTAATGGGTTCTGTGGGAATGGCAACCCTCCCAGCTTCCTAAGCAAGTACTGGAGGGAAGCGTACTATAATGGGGACTTGTTACAAGTGAATTGCACAACACTCTTTAAATGAAGAAAAGGTAACTGCCAAGAAATGTGGTATGACTAAATCAACATCATTTTAGAACACCACACCACTAACTAATTCATGTTACCCTGGCTGGAGCATCTTATGACACTGAAACAGAAAAGAAAAAAAATAAAATTAGAGTTCATCAAGATATTATGTGAACACCCAACAGTAATTAGCAAGGTATGGTCTTTCCTACCATCTATCTCACCACTAATGTGATTTGAAAACACAGACAAAATAGAGGGTAAACATTTCCTTTTAAGAGCCCCTGTTACTGACACAGTGATGGGGGTATGCATCATAAGAGATGGTCTTTGAGAGATTGTCAAAACAACAAGAAATTTGCAAATTTTATTGACACAACAAAGAGGTTCAGGGACTATTAGAGCACACTGGGCTAACTGGTTGGACAAGAAAGAGTAGCCAAATAGCGAAGTATTATAAAGATGCTGTCAGATGCCAAGACAAAAACAACAACAAAAAAAATGACAAAAAAAACCTTCGCAACATATTTATAAAACATTTCTCTAGAGTTATCCATTTTTTCTATTGTTGCTACTCTGACTGAATAAAAACTTTCCTTGTTCAGGTCTTAATCCAAATGTGGCTGTTTGGAGAAGAATGGTGTGATGTAGCTTTTCTGTCTCCTAGTAGGAGACAAACAGATACAGAAACAAATACAAAAAAGGCATAGGGGTTGTAGGTCAGGGACAAGGGTAGCCATCTAGGATGTACATATGAATGCGGCTCTCCCTGGGTCTGATCCTCAACCCTGCAAGATGAAGCACACACAAATGTGCAGGTGTCCCATATAAAAGTCAAAGTCTACCAGTTGTGTCTTTTTATCTTTTCTAGGAGTGTATGTGGTTGTAGGCAGAATGGTTTTTTGAAAGTGTCTTTCAATGTACTACAAGCTGGCTTGGAACTCAGCATCCTCTGGCTTCTACTTCCAGGGTACTGGGCTTGCAGGCAGCTTCACCACAATCAGAAGGAAATAGTATTTGTTGATAGCAAGATTACTTGTTGACAGCGAGTGTAATACATTCTAGAACTAGAGGGTACCCTTAGGAATCATCTCTCCTAAGTCTATTTTACAAATGAAATTAAGATCAAGAGGGTCCCCCCTGAGCACTCCGGTAGTTCATGCCCATTCAGGTTTAGAATCCTGATTTCCTAAGCTTATGAAAGACCATGGCTCTGAGGTTGATGATCCTGGACTAGTCTCATAGATAGATGTGTGTTCAGTTCCCAGCACCCTTGTCTGTTAGCTACCAACCAATTGTAACACAAGATCTGACACCTGGCCTCCTCAGACACCTGCACTTACATGCACATATACCATATAGACACACAAGAACATGTACATACATTATTTTAAAATTCTTTAAAAAATATTAGAAAAAAATCCCACACACCAGTTTCCTTTTCCTTACAAAGCACACTCAAAACCCCATTTCTTAAGCCCCCCCCCCTCTCTCTCTCTCTGTGATATTCTGATAATCTTTTTCAAAAGAAATAACCAGATCTAGCCACAGTAGTGCAGGGCTATAATTCCAACCCTTGGAAGGCAGAGGCAGGAAGATCAAGAGTTCAAGGCTATCAGTTGGCTAACACATGGTGACTTTGAGGCTGGACTGAGCTATGTGAGACCCTGATTAGAAAACAAAATAAAATACAAACAAAAACAGTGACAAGAAAAATAAGCAAGTGAAGTTTGTGGAGTTGTCCTTCATTTTTCTCCTGAAGCATTCTCATATGCATAGAGCAGTCCCCTACTATATTCTATTGGATGCTAAAGGAGTTGTAAGAGAAACAAAACACAAAACAAACCAGAAAAAAGGCGCTGCATCATGCCACATGTCTTTAATCCTAGGAGATAGAGTCAGGCTAATCTCTGAATTTAAGGGCAGTCAGGGGTACCTAGTGGAACCCTGAATAAATAAGTAGATTAAAAAATAAACAAAAGAGGGTTGGGGATTTAGCTCAGTGGTAGAGCGCTTGCCTAGCAAGCGCAAGGCCCTGGGTTCGGTCCCCAGCTCTGAAAAAAAAGAAAAAGAAAAAAAAAATAAACGAAAGATAAAACTAAAAGCAATTCTCTAGTAACTATTTTGACAGTTAAATCTTTCTAACAGGAAATGGATCTCTAGGGGATGGGTGTGGGGCCTGTGATTGCATGGCTTGTTCATTGGCACTGTGTCCAGAATCCTGTGGCTTCATCACTTCTGAAAGCTCTGGAGGCTGGAGAAGGGCTCAATGTCCAGCTCTGGGAAGGCCAGTGCTGTCTGGCCCTGAGTTGTTCCCCCACCGAGAAGCTGATCATCCTTTAAAAATATATATATATTTTAAATTATTCACTTTACATCCCACTTACTGTCACCCCCAGCCCTTTCCCCATTTCCCTTCTCTGATTGGGTAGGCCCCCCTGGGTATCCCCCTCACCCCCCACCTAGCACTTCAAGTCTCTGTGAGGCTAGTCACATCCTCTCCCCGAGGCCAGATAAGGCAGCCCAGCTAGTAGAGCATATCCCATGTATAGGTAACAGCTTTTGGGGAACTGGTCGTTTCAGTGCTCAACCCCTTGGAGTCTGCCAATAACTGTGGTCTTGTGTCCCCTAGTCAGGAAAAGCAGTATGTATACTGGCAGCCACTTTGTAGTTCGATGTGCCAATGTGGCCCATGTCATTTTTTAAATGCTTTAGTGCATTATATTAACAGTACTGAAAACGTCTTAGTGTGAGCATAATATAATACACGGTTATTTCCCAAGTTTGATCTTGGAACCCTCCCTAATCTTTCCTAAGACACAATTTAGCAAGTTACACAGTGAAGATTCTTGGGGTAAAGGAATAAATTTCCTGGCTTACTCCCTGAGGACAAAGTAACTGTGATTTATAGTTTAAGCTATCATATAAGGAGAAAATACTTTAAGTAGAATTATGTGATTCTAATGTTTTTAAAACATGTTCGTTCAAAATTTATTAGCACATGAGTACCCTAAGAATTAGACATTACCTAAAAACTATTACTTAATACAATATTAACATTTATTTTTTGTTTAACATATGTATAATTGTAACCTATTTCTACTGTGGCATATTTAATTACAACTTTTTAAACCAACAGTTTTGCTTTCCATGGCTTAGGTTATTTGCATGTAGTGATCCTAGTTTCAACTGTGTTTCACAAACTTTAAATGGAAAATTCTATATTAATGTTTTAAGTTGCACTGTTCTGAATGGCATGGTAAAATCTCATGCTCTCCACCACTCCGCTACTCTGGATGTAACTCATAACTTTCTCTTCTCTGCACACAGAACTGCAAACTGGAAAACGATGTGGAGGTGGCCATCTTCAATGTGTTTAGATCACCGTTATCTCTAAGAGTCAAAACTCTCAGTTGCCCAAGGAGGCATTTTCAGCCAGATCCTCAACCACTCTTTCACCATAGCCCTTTCCTCTAAACTCCAGCCATAATAAACAACTTGGGAATAATATTAATAAAGGTAAATAAAAGAAATAAAGAAAACTACTGTTTTTGAACTGATAATTTAAAAAGTAGGCATTTAAAATAATAATTCTTTAAAAATGTACATACTCTTTGGTGTAGCAATTCCACTCCTAATTCAATAGGTGCCTTAAATGATTTTCATACTAACACTGAATTACAAAAGGGGTGAGACGGTGGAAACAATTTCCCAATAATAGGCTAAATTACAATATAGACAAGTCATTGGATAGAAGTTTCATTTTCCAGGAATGATAATGAATGACGAATGATAAAAAGAATTAGGTCTAGGTTCCAGGTCCTATTTAATCTCACAACAAAATTAGGCGACTATCGATCTTTTTGCATGAGGCAGGTGGAGCAATGAATTTAACCTAGTTGAGGTGGCACGGTAAGTAGTGAAAGTCCTTAACAGACCAGTTAAATCCTGAACCCACTTGTCTTTCCATTCCTGGCGCCTACCTCGTTGGGTTAGTTTGCGAACAAAATGAAAAAAAAAAACATTTAAACAAGAACAACAACAAAACAAATATATAGCTGTGCAACACGTCGACACATAGTACTCAGAGGCTGAATAACTCGCTCAAGGTCACCCAATTCCGGATGACCCCAGAATTAAAACAGGATTTCAATTTCGTGCTCTTCTTGGCTTCCATTCTTGTCATTTCGGACTTTTCCAGCTCCGTGATGCATACCTAAGAGACAAGAGCACAAATGAGAGGTGTATTCGCAGAGAGGTTCCAGAAAGCTAGTCTTCTGGGTCGTTTTGAGGATTTTCTAAATCCAGATACTCTTCCTTCTGACAGAAAGTTTCCGAGGAACGCGTGACGTTAACATTATGCGCCGGAAGTGCACTGCGGCGAAAGCAAGGAAGTCGGACCGCTTGCGATCTCCGCTAGTTCTTAGGAGCCGAACTCAGCGGCAGGAGGGTGACCGCACTTTTAACCAGCGGCTGCTGTCATGACGACCCAGGGGGGCCTGGTGGCCAACCGAGGCCGGCGGTTCAAATGGGCCATTGAGCTGAGTGGACCGGGAGGAGGGAGCAGGTGAGTTTCTTAAGCTCGATGTCTTACCCTTACCCTAGAACGACCCGAGATCCAGGGAACTAGGGCCTCAGGTATAAGTCTCCGACACGAGTGGGTGGCACACACATGTTACCCGAGGAACTCTTGTGCTGTGGAAGTTATTTTTCCCCAAGGATCTTTTAGTTTTTACCAATGAGCTGAAAACTGAAGAATGCACGAGAGGATCTAATTTACATCTGAAGTTCTTTCTGTGGTCGATAGGGCTGAAAACCCGTGCTTGGGAAGTCGTAGTTTTAGTCTCTTGATTTGGTTTGGTTCTTTAGGGGCCGAAGTGACCGGGGCAGTGGACAGGGAGACTCACTCTATCCAGTCGGTTACTTGGACAAGCAAGTGCCTGATACCAGCGTGCAAGAGACCGACCGGATCCTGGTGGAGAAGGTACAGAGGTATTAGATGTAACTGTAGCATTTGGACCAGTCCTGTCTCACCTTACTCTCTGGAGTAGAGGTAAAGCAGCTGGTCACTACCTGAGTGTTTGAGAGCCACAATGCTTAAGATTTATATTACAGTATCTTACATATATGTTCCCTGACATAATTTCAGTGTGTCGGGATATTGTGTTACTTTTACCTTCAAAACATCCCAATCCTGCTATCATTTCTTACTGCCTTCAACTGTTACATCACCAGCAGTAGACTAATAATCGATCAACTGTCCCTCCATCCCTCTATTTAAAATAAAGCATGGTTTCTCAACCTCAGTACTGTTTTCTATTTGGGGGCAAGTACTTCTTTTGCTGGGGAGAATTATGTTGGGTACTTACTGTAAGATGTTTTAGTACTCCTGATCTCTACACATTAGGTACCATTATGTTATTCCATTATCGTGTGAACTAAAGATGTTTCCAGCATTACCAGATGTTTTTCAGGCGGTCTAAAGAGGTACACTTTGATGAGCTTTAGCAGTGTATACCTGTGATGAAACTGCTCGCTTTGAAAGAGACCTATATTCAAGTGTCCCCCTTCTCAATTTCTCAGTATCCCTTCCTGTATAGAGTTCTAATGTGTCTTGTTATGTTCTACCTTGTCCTCCCTGTAGTCTCCAAGCACAGCCATCAAAAATGATCCCTTTAAAAGATGCCAGGTCATCCCTACTCAAAATCAGTCTAAAATTCCATGCTCATTCAGCATTAACACCAAGTCTTTTTAGTATTAGACATAACTCTGCATGTACCAGGGAGTCTGTTCCCTGTAGCATCTGTGGCCTGTCTACCATTTTTACATTTGTTTACTCTAGTCATAATGATTTCCTTGTTGCTATGTAAGGATACCAGATAAATTCCCCTTGCCTGCCTTTTGTGTGTGTTCTCTATTCGTAGAATGCTTTTCCTCTGGATTCCTTCCTAACTGGCTTAGTTCTTCTTTGGGGTCTCTCTAATATTATAGTCAAGACTTTTCCTGTGCTGCTGTTTCATTTGTATGTTATGGACATATCACATGGCTTATGCTAGTTACCATCTTAGTACTCTTGTAGACTAGATTAGCAGGAATTTTACAGCAGAAGTGTGTCCCAAGGGTTTAGAGGGGTCCTTGATATTTTCCTTCCTTTTTATACTTCCCTCCCAGCCTTAATATTGCTGAATAAACAATTTTTATTCCATGGAATGCATAATTTATATACATGGCTATTTTTACATAGATTTATACTTTGTTAGGATTAAGTTTTTCTTTTAGATTTATTTTATACATTGCTGTGTGTTAGATTTATTTTATACACATCAGTGTTTTGTCTGTACATATGTGTATTGTGTATGCCTAGAGCTTTCAGAGGTTAGAAGGAGGTATTGGATCCCCCAGCACTAGAGCTGTGGATCATTGTGAGCCACCATGTAGGTGCTGGGAACCAAGCATTGGTCCCTTGAATAAGCAACAAATACTGTTAAACACAGAGTCCTCTCTCCAGGGCCTTTGCTAGGAGTTTACATTAGATTCATAGGTAACATTCATTTTGTATATATAAATATACACGCAAACACACATTTCTCATGACAGTCTTTTTTTTTTTTTTGGTTCTTTTTTTCGGAGCTGGGGACCGAACCCAGGGCCTTGCGCTTCCTAGGTAAGCGCTCTACCACTGAGCTAAATCCCCAGCCCCTCATGACAGTCTTTTAAGGCTTGAGTATTTCTGGAATTTGAATTTTTAGTTTTGTTTCCTTCCAAAGGAGTTTGTGTGAGACTTGTATTTTTAGCTTTAAATGATTAGAATTTGCCAAGGGAAGTGATGATTTGGGCTTAATAATAGATAGAGTCAGCCTTGCTAACTGCCATGGGATTCTTTTTCCTTTTTCTTACGCAATTTAAGTCATGTTTCTAGGAATGTATCCATTTCCTAAATTTTCAAATAGTCAAAGAGTTTAGAATATGGCGAGTGTGATGTCTGCAGGATCTATAAAGCTGCCTCCTTTCCTCTGGACATGGAAGAGTTTTCATGTCTAACTTGTCAGGTTTACCAGAATTGAATTTACAGTCCTGCAAAAAGACAACCTTATCTTTGTAATCGCTTATTTTTTTTTTTCAAAATCCTTTAGTTTGTTCTTTGTCTGACTTTCATGAAATAGACGCTGAGTGTTCTCACACATTCTTAAGATCATGGATTTCTAGCTAGGAATGGTATGGTGGTGCCTATCTACAATCCTATTAGCTTTGGAGGATGTTATAAAAAAGATCTCAAGTTGGAGTTCAACCTGGACATACCAAGATCTTGTCTCAAGTAACAAAAAGATTATAAATTTCTCAAAACTTGCTGGGCAGTGGTGGCACACACCTTTAATCTCGGCACTTAGGAGGTAGAAGCAGGCAGATTTCCGAGTTTGAGCCCAACTTGGTTTACAGAGGGAGTTCTAGGACAGCCAGGGCTACACAGAGGAACCGTTTTGAAAAACAAAAGATCCCCAGAAAGTTTGTGTAGGGAAAGCACAATAGTAGAGGAAGTTGTAGCAGCATGAGGAGGGGGTGGAGGTGGAAAGTCAGTTCAGTCTAGTAGAGATCTGAAGCATCTGTTCACTGGATTTAAGCATCAGTCAGACAATAAATGTGAGACTGAAGGGTGGTGGTCAGAGGTTTAAACTGTGTTTCTTTTAGCGCTGCTGGGACATCGCCCTGGGTCCCCTCAAACAGATTCCCATGAATCTCTTCATCATGTACATGGCAGGCAATACCATCTCCATCTTCCCTACCATGATGGTGTGTATGATGGCCTGGCGACCCATCCAAGCACTTATGGCCATTTCAGCCAGTAAGTATCCATAAAATAATAATCCTTCCCTGGGTACAAATTCTTTGGCATATTTTTGGCTAGAGGGTATTTTGGTGGGGTGGTAGTAGTGGTACCATTTATAATCTTATTTTGAGTCTGTATGTATAAATTCAGTGTTTCATATTGGGAAAAAAAACGGTGTTGACAATGTCTGTTAATCCTAACAGCTTTCAAGATGCTGGAGAGTTCAAGTCAGAAGTTTCTTCAAGGTTTGGTCTATCTCATTGGGAACCTGATGGGTTTGGCATTGGCTGTTTACAAGTGCCAGTCCATGGGTCTGTTGCCTACACATGCATCAGATTGGCTGGCCTTTATTGAACCCCCTGAGGTATGATTAAAGTTAAATTTCAGGCAAATAGAATATACAGTGAATAGCTAGTTAGTTCATATGATGGTAGAAAATTAGAGTGGATATCAAGGGCTTATTTTTAAAGTCTTTACATTTTTTATTGCCTCCCCCACCCCCTTTGTGTGTGTGTGTTTTGGAGGTCAGAGAAGTTGTTCCTGCAAGTTAGCTGGCAGAAAAGAAACTATAGCAGAACTTCTGACTGAAAATCAGAAAGCTTGGCAGCAAGTGCCCTTACTCTGAGCCCTCTCACTGACCCCAGTTTTCATTTCTTAAGTAACAAAGGGTTGCAAGTTACAAGGTCATGTGTGGCAGCATTTGTGATTGAGCAACTGACTGACTGAGAATTTGTCTGCCACTCACCTCTTTCCTGTCTTGTTTTAGAGAATGGAATTCAGTGGAGGAGGACTACTTCTGTGAACCTGAGAAAGAAAGCACCATGCTTATGGACCTCATCTGCATTTTAAGCTGTTGACTCCTGAACATCTTCACTTAAATAATCATGCATGTTGAGAGGAGCCAAAAAGCTTGCATTTTTTCCCATGGTGAAAAGAGAGATTTTACAAGGACAGTATGCAGCATGTTACAGCAGAAAAGAAACTATAGCACAACTTATGACTGAAAATAATGTAGAAAACTTTATTTATGTTCCCAGCACAGAGCAAAACAAACAAAACCAGACTCTATGTAAACAAAAGACTAGCAGCCGCTGAGTAGCAGCATCTCCTTTCAATAAATTAAATGGTTGAGAACAATGCTTTAATGTTTCACAAGTTCCCCTTAAATCTATTTTAATATTTCACTTCTATATCACATAAGCAGACTTTTTTTGGAAGATGTGAGAAGGTACCGCTGAATTCAAATTATACATGATGACAAGAAAAACCAGGGGAAAAGAGCATGTAAATAAGCTTACAGTGTAACTTAATATCCACAGTAAGGAGTGAGGATTGGTGGGAGCCTGGGGCCACAAGAAAAGGAGGAAACAAAAGGTGAAAAGCAGCGACTTTTTCTCTGCCATGAAGAAGCTGGCACCTGTCAAGCAGGCCCTGCAATTCAAACTCCAGCTTTTAAGGTAGCTATGAAAGGCTGAGGGCCAGTTGGGAGAGAATGAATGTTACAGCCTGCCCTGCTAAACTCATAAAAGCTGGGTCTTTAAAGAAGGCAGGAGAAGGTCTTCCTCGTCCCTCTAGAAACATTTGGCCCCTTCCCCTAAGGTGCATTTTCTCTCTCAAGTTTTCAGTATTGCTTTATTTGCAGTGATTAAAAGATAAGACACTTTGCAGACAGACAACATAAGCAACACATAGACATGAAATGTTCTAGACAGAGATGAGTATAAATCTGGCCTAATAACCATTTTTCCATGTAACAGTGATTTTGTCTTGGGGACTGAAGTAATAGCTATATTAATAGCCACTATTCTCTTACCCTTTAAAAGATTCTTACAGAGCTCTAACCACAAACAGCCTTTCTAAAAGTAACCTTATTATTCTCTTCCCATGTTTGTTTGATATGGAAAAAGTATCACTTTGGTCAGGGTAGATGTGTTAGGCAGTTCCTGGGCAGGCTGGCTTTTATAGAATGGGCAATTAATGCCTTGGAGCCTAGGCGATTACACTCAAGTATGCAATGGAGTGTTGGAAAGAGAACTGTGTACAGTTTCTACCCTCTGCAGGAGGCAAAGGAAAACATTCTAAATCCTGTGCTACCTCGAGGGGGCCTGGGAGGAGGATGAACCAACCATATGATTCAGCTCCCCAAGCCATATTTGAGGGTTTTCTTCTGTCTTGGGCTGAATTCTGGGTTCCTTGTCCTACAGGGTCTGGAGAGTGGCACAATTTACCATCAATGAAAGGAAATTTAAAAGCAGCCATGAATGTAAGTAAGCAAGAAGACAGTCTTTTAAGTAACTATCATGTAAAGGATATGGGGGTTTCACATACTTGAAAATACTGCTCAGCCACAAAGGCTGCCTATGCTGGTAAGCCAAGTGTTTGTGATCAGTAAATTAGGAAAGAAAAAAAAAAAAAAAGAATCCGAGCTTACAAAAGTATTTCCTTGGCACACTTAGAACTTTTGGAAAACAAAACCAAGACAGCAGATCACTGGCTCAGCAAACCACTTGTTTCAGAGCCAAGTTTCTGGAGTCAAGAGTGAATAATATTGAAATGGGAAAAGCTCAGCTCTGGGCATGGAGGTCAAGTGCCTCAAATCTGTACTATGGCTTTGGTGAAGAGGCCACAGATTGATTTCTTGTGAAAGAAAAGGTGCTTGCGTCAGGCTGATGCAAACCTATCTGCCCATGTGGGCAGATGATTTTGGCACAGTGGAAAGGGTATGGCTTTCACACCCCCAGTTCCACTGCTGGACCCCGCTGAATCCTGGGGCCGTGGAGGTGGTGTCACAGTTGAGTGTCTCTTCCCTACAGGTTTTGTTTGTTAGACCAATGCCTGCTAAGAGTAGAAGAGACCCTTCTGGTTAACTACATAACCACCCATACTTCTTGGATAATAGCTTGTGTGCTTTGTGTTGCATAGCTAACCACTGTGTTTCTATACATTTTACAGGCACTCTTTGGAATCCCCTTAGCTCAGAAAACCTGAAAAAACATTTTTACCTTTCAAAAAACCATTTCTAAAGTAAGACTCGTGTCTGCATTATAACCACAGAATGGGTTTAAAACAAAGACAGCTAAAGTATACAGTGGTGCAGTACAGACAATCAAACACGGGGGGGGGGGGGGGGATCTACGTTTTGAGGAGGAAGTAGAGGCTGCAGCTTTGTTTCAGGTTTTGTGTATCAGTATCCTTTGTCTCTATCCTGGCTTGCTGCAGGCTATCTCTGTAATGGTAACTCACTTTTTACTAAGGTGAGACTTAAATGCCTGTTAACTTTCTGGTGCTCACTGACCTGTGTCTTCTGAGACTCGTCCTGAATGTTAGATATGAACTTGTTTTCTGTTGTTAGTTAAGTTTCTAGCATATGTTTTTCTAACTCATTACCTTCTGTGTGCCAAAAGGTTCCCTTTGGCTTAGCTTGCTAATTTTGACTTGCCTTCTCCTGCCATAGAAATAGCTTTTAGGACTTGACCATTCTCTGTTGAGGGAATATTTGCTTCTGCTGGGATGGCAGATCATGTTGCAGCCAAGAGCATAGTTGGGGCTCAGCTCTGCAAGAACAAAGTGGGAGTGGTAGGAAAGAGCTGTCATCTCCATGGGACCATGAGTCTTGGGAAAGGTCGGATCACGCAGAGTCTCCCACAGATGACTATGAGTATATGGTGATGACTTCACTGCCACCACCCCGGACGAGGAGGACTCGCTCTAATCCCTCAGTGAGCACTTCTAGAAATTCCATGTCTTCAGAAGTTGTCAAGGAAATAGGAAGATCAATAGTGCACTTTATGTCCTGGCATCAGTAATCTAAGTTTATTTGATTATAGACCTGCAAACTCAGCATGCTTTTTTAAATTACATACTCCAAATAGGAAAAGACTGAACTTGACTCAACATCCATCTATGTATCCACTCACTCATTCATTCTGCAATGCTACTATGCATTAAATCTAGGGCCTTGTGCTTGCTAGGCAAACACCTTACTATGTGCAACTGCTTCACCCACTCTAATTTTTTAAAATTCTAAGACAGGATCTCACTAAATTGCCCAGGTTGATTTGACTAGCTATGACACCCAGATAGGCATTTGTGAATTTTCCTGAGATTATAAGCTTGCACCACCAAGCCTGAAATTGGATTCAGTTTTAAACTTATGAAATAATCCTGGAATCTAGACTCTTTGTATATTTAATACAAAACATTCTTCTTTGTTCCCTTTCTCCAAGTACTTGGATCTGAACCAAGCGTCTCACGTTAGGCAAACATTCTAGCACTGAGCGACAGCCCCAGCCTGCATTTGCTATTTTCTTTTTCTTTTTTTTTTCACAAGCTTCATTCTGTTTTGCTTTTTTTTTAAAAGATTTATTTATTTTATTTATATATTAGTACACTGTAGTCCTCTTCAGACACTTCAGAAGAGAGCATCCCATTACAGAGGGTTGTGAACCACCATGTGGTTTCTGTGGAATGGAACTCAGGACCTCTGGAAGAGCAGAGCGGTGAGTGCTCTTAACCTCGGAGCCATCTCTCCAGCCCTTCACGAGCTTTATTTAACTAAACATTAAACATGAATCAGAAACGCCAAACCCTGTACATATGGTCCAGATTCACCCTTATTTAGAAATCCCGGAGCTGGCAGGGCAAGGCTGGGAATTGAGAGTGAGCAAACGGGAGTCTTTCCCTGAGGGTGTGCTATCAACTCCATTACCTTTCCAAACAGCTGGGTGTGAGTCTAACTAAGGTTTCCTTCAGTCAGACATTTGCCAGGAGCCGGAGCCCTGCCAGGACAGTGAGAGCGATGGTCAGACATTCACACTGAAATCATCACTCACTGATTTCAGGCAGAAAACTTTAGAAAACTCTAAAGAGGCACCGCTCGGCTCAGCACTGAAGCGTGCTAGGGCCCATTTGCTATTTTCTAAATGTGATCTAAAACTGAGTCAACAGTGAGACGGCTCCACTGCTGAAAGCATTTGTACAGCTTGAATTCAGTTCCCTGGAGTACTGAGAGAGTGTGTATGTACACACACACACACACACACACACACACACACACACACACACTTTTGAGACAGCTTATTGTGTAACACTAGCCAGCCCAAAACTCATTGTGTAGACTAAACTGGCCCTGAAGTCAGTGATCTGCCTGCCTCTGCCTCCCTAATGCTGGGATTAAGGGTATGAGTCACCATGCCTGGTATAAATAAAAAGTTTTAAGTGCCTAGAGAGATGTCTCAATAGTTAAGAGCACTTGATGCTCTTGCAGAGGACCCAGGTATGAGTGCCCAGCATGCATATGGTGGCTCATCGCCATCCGTAACTTAGTTCTAGAAAAATCAAACAAACTCTTCAGACCTCCATGGGCACTACTCACACATCACACATGCAAGCAACACATGAGGAAAAAAAAAAGGCTTGGGGGGATAGGGTGGGGCAGGTAAAGATACTTGAGTTTGACCGACTCGAAGGTTTCCCTCTGACCTCCACATACAGGCTATGGGATGAAGAAAGAACCTGTCTTTTCCTCCCTCCATTAACAAGTCGCAAGTGCTTCTTACCTAACTCCATCTAAAGAAAGCGGCTTTGCAGAGTGAGGATCTTAAAAAGGAGAATGGGTGTGGAGATTCTGTCTCTAGGTTTATCACTGAAAATTACAAGTCATATTGCAAATTTATCAACTTGGTATACTTGGGTTTCAGAGAGAACATAATAACCTGATGCCCCAGCTTCCTGATCGATTAATCTCACAACTTTGGAAGCATCCCTACCTATGACCTTAACATTAAGCTCCTCCTTAGAGAAGGAAATGAGGAACGGACTGACTTTAATTAACTACTACCTAGTTGTCTTGAGAAGGATTTTTTCCCAATTGGCAGCTTCCCTCTTGGAAAGGATACAGTTCTCATCACCTTCAGGGTTTCGGGGTGGTCCTGGCATATTCAACAAAACCAGCTTTGCTTCGTGGGACTTGTTAACTATAACTTCATTGAGCTTCACTGCTGTATGCATCCGTCTCACGTTGGACTGGTCCCTGCGTGTGAAGAAATCATACAGTTAAGGCAAAAAGAAACTAGTTTTAAATACTCTCTATTTTGAGGCCCAGAGCCTTTTCACTTTACTGTGGCTAATGTGATAATTTGTTATATTAACACCTCTAGTTTTCTTATTCTTTAAAGGTGTGTGTATAGGAAGGCAGCTTTTTGGGAGTAGGTTCCCCTTCCACCAGTTTATAAGAGGCAAGTCCTGATGATCAAATTTAGGTACTGAGGCTTGCCAACAAGCACCTTTACCTAACAAGCTATTATCTCACTGGCCTAGTTTTCTCATTCTGTTTGCCTATTTTATAATAATAGACAAATAATATAGAAATGAACTATGTGAGGAGAAAAAGATGGTTAGCTTATATCCAGTGTTTAAAATTGGGAACTAATCTTCAGAAGCAAACAACAATAGCTGATTTAGGTAAGATGAAAACACCCATGCTTTGTGACAGTGTTCAGGTAGTCAAGCGTGAGTGGAAACACTTACGGACGCATATTAAGTAGGTCTTGGAATCCTTCCATTGATTTGACCTTTTGCCCCCGGGATGCCATGTATTTATCCTTGGTCCAAGTCATGTGCACCTTCTCTTGGTAAGTTTCTGTTTCTTCATCCTCGTCAGAGCCAATGCTAGTTAAGCGAAGCATTGAGTTTCGATCTTTCACCAGTTGTGCCTGGAGGAGGGCAAACAGTTATTTTCGCTATTCTTTTTCTCATGCTTAAATGCTTTGAAGACAGCAGGTTGTACTGGAGTAACTGAGAAGGCCTCACAAATAAGGCCAATTCAGCAAGGCCTTACCTCTCTATCTCGTTCTGTTTTGGACAGCCGCATGTGCCGAAGCATCTGGGACCTCTGCTCCATCATCAGGGTGCGCTCATAAGTATAGGCAGATATGTCACTGTCATGCTGCCACACAGCACACAAAGTAGGCACAAAGAAAAGTTAACCACACATTTTGTTTTTATTTTCTAAAAATTTATTTTTATTTTGTGTGCATTGGTGTTTTGCCTGTATGTATGTCTGTGTGAGGATGTCAGATCCCCTCAAACTCGAGTTACAAACAATTGTGAGCTGTCATGTGGGTGCTGGGAATTGAACCTGGGTTCTCTCAAAGAGTAGCTAATGCTCTTCCCACTGAGCCATCTCTCTAGTCCTCCTCCCCCATATTTATTTTTACACATGACCTAATTCAGAACTGCCACCACAGCAACCTTTCCCTCCTACTTTGTTCAGTCTTCAGTTATAAGGACACATGGTTTGGGGGATTTATACAGAGGCTTTGATTTTTTTTCTATGATCTAATCAATATTAAATGATTAAAACGAAACATACAAAACTAGTGTGACTTTTTTAGCATGAATTAAATATTAATAAACTAAGTAGCTAAAAATTTGGGACCTATGTAGAAGCTGTGTAGTAAATAAAGCAAACAAAAAGCAATCCCAGGAGTAGGAAGATGACCCTATATGTAAAGGCATTTGCTGCCACAATGCCCCAAATTTAGGTCCAAGAGAGTCACATGATAGAAGGAAAAACTGACTCCTGTATATCATCCATCCTCTGACCCATACACATACACACTTAGTCTGTAATAAAAATGTAAAGTTCTAAAAAGAACACAAATAGAAACAATTGCAAACATTCACACGTTCCACTTACTTAGGTCCATTATTTCACCTAGGTCGTTAGGCCTAGGTGATTAAAGCACACATTTATGGCTGAGTAATATCCCAAACTAGATTCTAGGAGGAAAGCTAGGGTTCAAGGAGTGTTAGTCTTGTCTGTTTCAAACTCCACTCCTCACCATCTCCACCACTTCCACTTCGGCCTCGATGCGCAGATGGTACAGGAAGGTGGCCAGGTCCTTCTTCATCTGGATACTGTTGTCTTCTAGTTGGGCTACTGTGAAGATCCGTATGCTGCATTTTCGCCAAACCTGGCACAGCCCAGTGTACATGGGAAAATTAGATGCAACAAGGGAAAAAGTGTTTTCTTAAAAGGAGACATTAATGTCTAGAATGACCTTGCTGTCCTATCAAGTATTTGTTCCTTTCTTCCTGATAAGGCTAACTAAGCAACACATTAAATATGTTCTGCTTACACTGTATCCTGGCTCGGCCTTCTGGGTGGTGGATTACTGGCACATTTCCCTGTTCCTGGTTTTAAATTCTTAATTTCATTACTGAGGAAAAACTTGCTCATGTAATACTGTGAGATTGGTTTCCGTCCCTGGCTTCTGGCACGTGACTTGCAAAAGGACGACGGAGGGGTCGAGGTGGAGCTGACCACCAATGGTGGGTGATTTTTCAGTTGGGCCTATGTATGAAAGCCTTCACTGAAAACCCTACTAGACTGAACTTCCGGGAAATTTGAGATAACTGGGCTCCTAGAGAGCAGGACACGCCAGCAAGGGTGCACAAACTCCTTGCCTCTATGCCCTGCACATCTCCTTATCTGTATCTTTTGTAATGTTTTAAAAATTATAAACAGTAAATGTAACAAACTGTTTCCTCTGGATTCAGTAAGCATGTCCAGTAAATTAACTATCTAGGAAGGGAGGAATGTAAACCCCTAAGTCAGAAGCATGGGTAGAATACTCAGGGCTTGCAGTCAGCATCCCTAAAATGCAGGAAGACAGTGTAAGACTGACCATCAATCTACAATGGATAAAATGCTACTTACAGATAATATGCCAGGATTGACTGAGAGGACAGCAAACTGCTGCCCCCTGCAGAACATCTGCTGGCTTCATATGCGGAGGGGAAGCCTACACATCCTCACTCGGGGTACACTGAGAAGGCTTATTCAAACAGCACGGCAATGATACCATACTAACTGAATAGAGAGCTGGGAATGGTGGCACTCATCCTTAATCCCAGCACTCAGGAAGCAAAGGCAGGTGGATCTCTGTGATCTGTGAGTTCAAAGGCAGCCTGGTCTACAGACACCAGAACTGTACCTGAAACTGATGCATTATTGTATTTTGTTTTTCTGGTTTTTGTTCTTTCCAAACACTGTTATACAGGAATTTTAGTAAGCTTATAGGAATTCACTTAAGATGCATTGGTATAAAATATAACAACAAAATACAATTAAAAAATAAAACCTAAACCCACTCTACTTCTCATAAGGCTGGAGCTGGGATCATGGGACACCAAGAATAAGCCCTGCCTGTTCAGATTTTAAGTCTCACCACTACAGCAGGAGGGAAAGAGCAGTCCAAAATACCTTGTGCTGTTTCAGTAGGAATGGTAATAGCATGAGCATGCCCCCATCATGCACAATCCACCACACATCAATGTTGCCCTCAGAAAATTGTTCCACATTGCTGGGAAAGAAGGAGACATTTTTAGCCACTAACAGGGCTAGATGGGCAGCAGTTGTCACTCGAACTGTGCCTGTGGAGAGAAGAGCAAATTGGGATATGCAGACAATCTCTGGGCTTTGCTTCCCACCATTTTCAGGAAAGAAAGGTAACCCTTATTGACATTTCTTTGAATAATGTGTCCTATTGACATATACATTATAATACTTTACTGAGAAGCAGAAGTCACTGACTGAAGTCTGGGGAGCTACTAATTGAATGGGGAACCATGGTTTAAGTAACTAGAGATGCTTTATACTACATATTTAATGCATGAATTTGTCAGAGTCTGATGAGAAATAATCTTTCTAGTTCCTGTGGAGTCATCAGAATGAAAAATGACAACTGAAAATGACAGTTTGAGACTTGACATAGATAAATACTTTGTGGACATAAATGTACAGATGAGGACAGCAGGTTACCATCATGTTAGTAGTTTCTAGGTGGCTGTCTTAACAGTATGTTTCATGCATGGTCTCTACTTTAGGACAGGGTTAGGGTGACAGATTTAATTTAGTCCCCCTTATGGGCCCTCAGGTTAATACAGGACACTGTACCAATGAAAGTCTTCCAAGCACGAGCATCTTCACTCTGACGCCAGCCATTGGGCCAGCCCATCACCACTGTGTTGTGCTTCATGCCTCCAAGGCCACAGGACTGGATGAGGTGTGAAATGCCCTCTTTCAGCTTGGCAGCCACTACCAGCTGGCAGAACCCTTTTACCTTTTCTGCCTCCATGAGGTGCTTAATGGTCTGAAAAAGATACAAAACTTCAACTGCTTTACCCTGGACCTTTGACTCGTCATTTTGTCTCACTTTCTGTCCTTCCATCTCTCCCCAAATTCTACATAAGACTCTATCTCTACAGAGAACTTCAAGGAGTTAAGTGTGCTCAGTGAAGTGTCATTTTTGTTTTGTTCTGACTTTTCTGTCATCTGTATTTAGATCTGTAGCTGGGCTGGCTGCCCTCATGTAGCTCCTCTCCCTTTTTCCTCTCTGCTGCGTGCTTCCCTTTCAGGTAAAGCGCTGAGCACTAGGATGTCCAAAAAGCGGATACCAGACACGGTAAGTTCACTAGTGTAAATTCCTGTCACCCCAGGCATGTCCTGACTTATCCTTTCAGGAAACCTAATCTGATGATCCTGAAGTTTCACTTTAGAATTTTCTCAGATAAGGTTTCCTTTTCCCCCCTTCTTCTCTCTTCTTATATTTATTGTGACATTTGAATGGTAAGGACACCTGCATTTAAGTTATTAGTGTTGCATTTAGTCAGGATAACTTAGAAATAACATCGTATGCCCATTTCTTCTTACCTTACTCCTTTGTTGGAAAGGTAACTTATGATGTACAAAATAGCTATGATTTTTCCCAAAGACATAGATTAAGTCTGTGGTTATCTAAGGTGATGCTCTTCATTTGTAACCATATGCTTCTTAAAAATTTAATTTTTTGTCACCTGGGTTAATGTTTCTGAAATTTCTAATTTTTTAAAAAAATGGATTAATTTTAAAAATGAATTGTGTGTGTGTGTGTGTGTGTGTAGGAGTTGGACTCCCTGGAGCTAGAGTTATAGGTGATTATGAGCTGCCCAATATGGGTGCTTGGAACCTAAGTCAGGTTTTCTCTGTAAGAGCAGTCTGTACTATGAAATAAAATCCACTAATAATTTAGTGACAGCTGACAGTTTCCCCAAACAACAGGATTAGTTCCATCATTGACAACGTTAGAACAAACATCTTTATACAGAACAGCCTGCTCTGCATAGGTAATCAGAAATAGCAAGCTAAGTTCTCTTGATTCCATACAAACGGTAGTCAAAAGAAAGGTCACCTTGGCACTGCTGGTGTAAGATTTAGGAATCTTCTCCACAGTCAAATAAATATCAACATGATTTCTCTTACTTTCGGGTCAACACACTTGGAGTCTAACTAGGAACTGTGTTTATTATATGCACAGGTAATGCTTTAAGTGGGAAGAATAGATATCTATTCTGGCTCCTGTTTGAGGGAGTATGATTGTTCAAAAGTCAGCACTAAGTTGGAGGCCTAGGTCACACAGGAAAAGGTGTAACTTAGAAATGCTGGTCAGCCTGGAGAGCACAAATGCTGGAGGAACACAGACCCAGAGTCAGTGCTCCTCACCTGCTCTGCTGCTAGAGCGTCACCATAGTTCTCCAGGAAGTTCCCCACGATGACAGAGCCCACAATGGTGAGTCCCTTTCCTGCCTTGAGCTGTGAGGCAAAGGTGAGGAGGCGAGGGTGCTTGACGTGTAAGTCTTCATCCAGCTTTAGCAGTACAAGCAGCTGAGGCCTGTGAAGAGGTGAGGGAGAAGGCATGTGGGTGTGGGAACAGATGGCAACTTCATCCTTCCCCTCAGGAGGTCCTTACAAAGCACTGGACTCTGACAGAAGGATGGAATCAGTGCAATGGTAAGGTGAGGGTTCTCGGTTATTTCCAATGTTCTCAGTGTTATCTGAAACTGACCAATATTAATAGAACAACAACAATAAATACTAAGTAAGGCAACAAGGTTAGGGGATAGTTCAAAACTTGCCAGCAGTTCCCCCAGCCACATGCTTTCTTTATCTGGTGATCAAGACAGTGCAGCTGTGTGGTTAACTATGGGCAAACACTACTAATCTCTGCTTTGTGGCTGCTTTACCTCCAGTTTTTAGTGTGAGGAGGGCCTTCCTCTAGGCGGAGCAAAGCGAAGCGGGCTGCACTGAGTGACAGCCCACGGATACCATCGCCCCATTCTTTTTCAGCCCTTGGGAGGAGAAGAAAAAAGAGGGATAGTCAGTTTATAGTGAGTAGAAGTTTGAAAACATAAAACCTAGGTAACAGTAAAATATGTACAAGGTAGAAGACTGAAACTCATGGCTGTGGTTTAACTGTTGTCCCTTACTAGCATGAGGAACCCACTGTGACACTGACCTTCCTACAGCTGCTCCACAATACAGGTTACCAGGGTCACTCACTTTACCTCGTGAGGATCTCCTCAAAAGCAACCATGTGGAACAGCAATTCAGATTAGGAAATTACTTGTAATTGTGATTTTGAAAATAATGGAAAAATAAAGTCAAAGTAATCTGAGTCAGAACATAGTTTATCCCCATTTTTGGAGGTTGTTTGAGGTTTTGGTTATTTCAGGATTATTCAGGATTAAGTGTATTTCAGACTATCCCCTGCTTGAAAAGTTTAGCTAAGCTGTTTACATTTGGGTAATTTTATTAACCACTCAGCCATCCTATCTCCAGCCCAGCATGTTTTTCCCTTTTTGGTGAGGGGAATCTTGGCACGTAGCCCAGGTTGGTTTGTATTTGCAATCTTCCTGCTTCAGCCTCCTGTTACACACTGTGACACCATGCATGGTCAGACAAGCCATTCTTGACTGCCGCTTTCAGCAGTGATGAAGGTAAAATTCAAACTCACCCTTGGTATTCAATGTACTTGTAGATCATGCCAGCTATTACCATAGCTACAATGGCATAATACCAAGAAGAAATGAACATCAGAGCTAGACAGATACTCATTCCCATGAAAGAGAGGGCCCTGGAAGATGAAAATCAAAAATATAAATCAGTAAGTGTCTTAAGCAGCAAGGAAAGATACCAGTTTGAGGGGTGCTTCCTAGACTATGATGGGGATTGTTTATATATATGTTATATATCATATATAGTATACATAACATATAATGCCTGATTATATAATAAAATATATGATTAATATATTAATACATCAAATTATATTAATATATTAAAATTATATTATAAATTATATCAATATAGTACATTAACATGTAACATATTAATATAACATGTTCTAATATATCATGATATAGTATAATACATAAGTGTTAACATTAGTACATATTAATTTCCAGTGAATTACAGATAGAACTTGTGTTAAATATAATGAAAATTGTTATTAGAAAAAAAATCCTCATATGTTTGCTATAGCACTGACTCTGATTTTTCTTTCCTTCTTTCTGGTGCTGTGGCTCAGACCCAATGCCTTGTACAGTAGGCAGGCCATCTGTCACTGAGCCTTCCCACCAACCCATATGGGGTAATAACCCTATGCCTTCCTGTTTCTGGGCAATCATGAACTATGGAGAGGAGTGCTACAGGGCTATCTGCTTCAAGGACAATTAGTGCTTATTTGGAAAAGTGGGGATTGAATACCATCAGGAATCTGAAATGAGATATTAAATATTTTTCTTATAAGTATTCCTAACATTTTTATGAGTATTTAATTCCCCTTAACTGTAGAATCCAGTGATGAAAAGTTGTTAGCTTTTAATAGCAGTTAAAGAGAAACTGGTAGTGGCAGTTTTGAGCAAATAAATTACGTAGATGAAGTATTACTGAAGCCCCTTTGTTTGCAGTATTGCCTTTCTAGCTCTATGATGAATGTTTCTATGAAGTGTAATTAGAAGAATTGTTACTTTGGAGACTAAAATATAACACTAAAAATGTTCACCACAAACTTTTAGCTAATGTTAAAGCTAGAGGGAGGATGAGAGGTGTTACAACCAGTTGTGTGTATATATTTTTGCCACATAAATGTCCCATCATTGGTCATTTTTGGTAAATGAAGCCAGAGGAGGAAGGGAAGTCAGAAAACAAGAGTATACAGCAACAGGCACACACAGGAACATAAAAATGCACATGATCATATGGTCATAGGAAAATGATAAGACATCTGGGCAGTGGTGGTGCAGGCCTTTAAATCCTAGCACTGGGAGGGCAGAGGCAGGTAGATCTCTGAGTTTGAGGCCAGCCTGATGAACAAAGTGAGTTACAGGACAACTAGGGCAACCAGAGATATCGTGTCTCAAACAAAACAGAACAAACAAATAAAAACACCAAAAACCAGCCAAAACCTAGAACAATCTACCCCCCCCAAAAAAAAGAAGAAAAATAAAAAACATAGATGGCTCCTTCAGGACTGGCAACATTTACCACAGTACCACAGCTTTCCACGGAGAGCTTTACTGTGTACCAGCACTGTATTAAAGTGCAGGCATTACTCCCTGTTATGAGCTAGTAAAATATGGTTTCAGGAGGCTATATGCTTTCGTCAGATTACACAACCAGGAAGTAGGGAAAGTTAATAAGGACTTGGGTTACCACCTTCACAGTCACACCCTTAGTTACTGAGTGAGATTCTGATAACAGTGAGAATGAGGACTGATGAGAAACTAAAGATGCAATCCAGTGCTCAGCTAAGACAAGAGAAAGGTAGATGTGCAAAGGGAAGGTGTACACGGACCGTAAGGCTGAAGCAGCCTGTAAATAAGCACTTTAGGTCTCTGCAGCTGTTATGTTACTCTAAAGAGATACATAATGGTTATGAGAGAGTAGGAAAGACAGGAATTCCAGCAACAATTGTGACTATCAAAATAGTAATGGAATGGCTGGCCAATTTAAGAAATGTATGGAGAGCCCAGAATATCTTAGACTTCTAGAAAGGTGAGGAGGAACATGGAGGCTTACCAGTGATAGTAGCGGAATCGAGGCCTCCAGTGGGGGGTTCGCAGTAATGTTTGCAAGGCACAAGCCAAGTTCACAAAGAGGTAACACATGAGAAAAAACCTGGCGGAATAAAAACAGTAGGCAGAATTATTATAAAATGATAACTGGAGGCCTCTGCACTACTAAACCCTATTTATACAGCACCAACCACTTACAGAAATTTTAAAAGCCTTTTCTCCCAAATCTGTTTATCTTCCAATGTTTTCTCTTTTGGCTGATGAAACCATTTTTTTTTTAAATTTTTTTGGCTAGATGGTGGTGGCACACGTCTTTAATCCCAGCACTTGGGGAGGCAGAGGCAGGTACATCTCTGAGTTTGAGGCCAGCCTGGTCTACAGAGTGAGTTACAGGACACTCAGGGCTACACTGAGAAACCCTGTCTCAAACACAAAAAAATGTGTATGTGTGTTTTCCTGTATGTAAGTCTCTGTACCATGTGTGTTCTGAGAGCCTGTGGAGGCAGGAAAGGGTGTTGAATACCTTTAGACTGGAATTACAGAAAATTGTGAGTAGCCATGTATACTGGGAATTGAATCCAGAACCTCTCTGGAAGAGCAGACAATGCTCTTACCCACTGAGCCATCTCTTGGGCCTGGCACAACTATTCTTTACCAGATGTTCAGGACTTAATCCATATTTCTACCTCCTTATTCATTCTCCCCTACATTTACCTATCAAGAACTGTAACTCTGCCTACTTCAACCTCCCCACACTGCTTTACTTTCTTTTTCCAGTGCCCTCATCTTAGTTCAGGCTTTCACTTCTTTTTTTTTCTTTTCCAACTTCTAGTTCAATACTATTCTTTTCTAGTCCTTCCCCCAAATCCCCCTATACTTTTTTTTTTTGAGACAGGTTTTCATTTATGCAACTTTGGCTGTCCTAGAACTCACTGTCTAGGTATATAGACCAAGCTGGCCTCAAACTCACAAGATCTGTCTGCCTCTGCTTCCTTGTGCATACGCCGAGTGAAGATTTCTTTACTTTTATATGTAAGGATGTTTTGCCCTTACACATAAGGGTATGTGCAGCAAACTGTGCTTAGTGACTTCAGAGGCCAGAAGAGGGCACTGAATCCCCTGGAACTGCAGATTAAGACACATCCTCCTCTGGTTGGCAAATAACTAGTTATCTTCAAGATTCATGCCACCTCCTACAGAAACTTCCTCTCTTTCTGTGTGCCATGCTTTTGTGGCACCCAGTAGTTACCTTTACCATTCTTCATTCACTGTACTCTATGGGGGACTCATAATTCCTTGAGGGCGTGAACCTTATATATCTTCATATCGCCAGTGTCAGGTAGACAGTCAGTCATTAGTAATGTGCAGGTAAATGAATTGAAGCCAACAGTGAAAGCAATTGCTAATGACTCATAGAGTGAAGGCAGGGGCTAGAGGATGTAGCTCAGTAGAGAACAGGCCTAGTGCATACAGTACCCTGGGTTCAAATGTAAGCATGGAGAGAGAGAGAGAGAGAGGAGAGAGAGAGAGAGAGAGAGAGAGAGAGAGAGAGAGAGAGAGAGAGAGAGAGAGAGGAGAGAGAGAGAGAGAGAGAGAGAGAGAGAGAGAGAGAGAGAGAGACTTGTGAAGTTATACAAGTTACTTGCATATAGGACTCCTCCCTCCATAAAATCAAGTCATTTATAAAACAGTTAGCCTTATATAGAAGTTCTCAGGAATATTCTTTTAAAGATTTATTTTAATTATGTGTGTGTGTTCACATGAGTGCTCCCCAAGGTCAGATGTCAGGTCTCTAGGAACTGGACTTACACGTGGTTGTGAGCTACCTGACGTGGGTGCTAAGAACTGGACTTAGGTCCTCTGGAAGAGCCATGCACACTATTAACCACTGAGCCATCTCTCCAGCCCCATCTCAGGGATATTCTTTTAAGTAAAGTGTGGCCTATGTTTGGTCAACTCTGTCATTACTACTACTTTTAGATGACTGATAGAAATCATGTTATTGATCAGTGAACAACTATATTGAGAATAAAGCAGCTCTTACATGGAAAGAATTGGGGCCACGAGATCCAGGGAGGCGATGAGAATTCCCAGCTCTGCTATGGCAGCAGTTAGAAGTAAGGCCCAGGTAGGTTCCCCATTAGCTTTACTGTGTCCAAAAACCTGTATATATGAGGAAAAACATCAGGCATGGGGGCACCGACACAATGTGCCCATTTCAAATAGCTGAAAAATAACTTCATAGCAAGCATTTTGAGGACCTTGTATTAAGCTTTATATATTTCTACATTTATGATCTCCCAATTCTTAAGCTGAAAACGGTAACATTTTTCATAAGACCCGAGGAAAAAAGCAGAGGGCACAGCAAACCATCACTCACCCTAAGGAAAGGTATGATGTTGTCCTTGGCAATAGCCTGCAGCAGCCGAGGTGCACCTGTGAGGCTCTGAAGTCCAGCTCCACACGTTGAAAAGAAGGAGCCAATAACAATCACCCATGGGGATGGCCAGGATAAGGTGCCTACAACCAAATTCCCTTTTACAGCATCCCCAAATCTGAGAAAGAAACAGTGGGAAATTTAATTTGAAAACAACTGTAGATTAAAAGTTAGGAAGACATTCACCCAGTGATGTTTTCTTGCTTAATAAGTTTTACAGTCTCAAACCGAGTCAACATGAAGACTAAAAATGTAAAGTTACAGTGTTTCCATAACAGCAGGCATTATGGCACATACCCATCACCTCAGCTTGCAGGGGGCTAGGGCAAGAGGATTATGAGTTTGGGGACAGGAAGGCTACACTTTTGAGTTCAAGGTCAGTATAGTCTATACAGCAAGTTCCAGGCCAGCTCAGGATATATAGCCAGACCCTGTCTCAAAAAATAAGTTTCTGGACTAGGGATATATAATACATTGTTGACTTAGCATATTTCTGAGGCCCTGGGTTTAATCTCTATCACCACTGTGGAGGGGAAAATTAATAATATATATTAAGAAAACAAACAGTACAGTTAAAAAAACAAGTGAAGCTTCACTTACAGATTTCTCTGTAATGGCAATTTATCTGCTTTGGGGTAGAAACTGGAAAAGTGCAAAAACCCACAAAGCAGGAGGTCCACAGTCGTTTAAGAACAGTCATCACTTTTTCTTTATTGTGCATGCATGTTTGTGTACCAAGTGTGTACCTGATGCCTGGAGGCTAGAAGAGGATGTCAAAACTCCTGAAACTGGACATGGGCTACCAGGGAGGTGCTAGGAACTGAACTTGGGTCCTCTGAAAAAGTAGTTAAGTACTCTTAAGCACTGAGCCATTTCTTCAGCCTCAACTTGTTAGCATTATGCATGCTTTGTTAGCATTATGCATACTTTGTTAGCATTATGCATACTTTGCATGTTTCTATTTATTTGTAACAGTTGTACATCATCCATTCTACTATTGATTTTTTCATTAATTTATTCTCTTTACATCACAACTGCAGCTCCCCTCTTACAAATATTCTATTATTTGAAATACTGTAATTAAAATCATTATGAATGTATATACAATGAAACATAAGCTATTTTTCCTTGGGGCAGATTCCTAAGAATAACTGCAAAAATTAATATATTAAAACATTTTGAGATTTATATAAAACTTAATAACAGAGGTCTCAGGGTAGCAGCACTTGTTGTGCAATGATGAAAACCTGAGTTCAAATCCTCAGAATCCATATAAAAAGTGGGGTATAGATGTGTGTGCGTCTCTAACTGCAGAATTCTGTCGGGCAGAGACAGGATTGCTGCAGTTTTCTGGATGACAGTCTACCTCTAGGTTCAGTGAGAGATCCAGTCTCAAGGAAATAAGGTAGAGAGTGATAGAACAGACACCCAACATTGTCCTCATGCCACTGAGCAGATATGTGTGCACATACCTACACACACACACACACACACACACACACACTCTGTCTGTCTCTGTCTCTGTCTCTGTCTCTCTCTCTCTCTCTGTCTCTCTGTCTCTCTCTGTCTCTCTCTGTCTCTCTCTCTCTCTCTCTCTCTCTCTCTCTCTCTCTGTGGTATCTATTCTGGCCTTCAAAGAGTTCAATCAGGGGAATATAATATGAAACGAGTAGTACAGTGTGGTGAGTGTAACACCACAGTAAGTGTAAGTATTGTGGTCAGACAAGAGGAGGAGTAATTCTACTTTGGGGGCAAAGATGGAAAACTATAGGAGAGAAGGCCCTTTGCTTACTCTTCAGGAAGATAAAGTTAGTCTTCCCAGCAGGAACAACCAACTGAAGCAAAGGAAACAACAGAGACAAGGTAAGGAGAAAGAGCACCCCGGTGGCAATAGGTACGAAGGTGATAAAGCTCAAAGGCAGATTATCATGTGATTACAAAGAGGAAAAAAGAAACCTGAAGCTCAATAAATACTGATGGGACCACTGAACAGTGACTGAAAACTGACTTGGATGTTGGATGAAAATGAGGGGAAACATCTAGGGTAGAAAGATATTTACATTCTTTAGTGAGAGGGACTGAAGTGAGGGTATTAACCAAGATGGAAAATGTAAGAATTAGCAGCTTTCAGGGAGAGGTCTGTCTACAGATATCTCACAAAACATATGAGAGAAAAGAAGTAATAAATACCAAGTAGCCTTCATGAAGAAACTTAGTTTCCAGTTTCCATTCAGAATGCCCAGGGCTAGTCAGTAGATGCCTGTCTTGTGGAGCAGACGCTGGAGAGGTGACATCGTTCCTTTCACTCGTTCTACATTTGTACAGCTGCTAGCAGTTCTTGGTGTACAGGGAAGTATTCGGTATTCTGACAACTTCATGGGGTTTTTTTTTTTTTGGAGGGGAGCTACTTAGTTGCGTCTTACAAAATATCACTGGTCCTTATTATATACTAGTTATTAATAGCTTGAGGCAGGAGGAATATTTAATCCCAGAAATTTGAGGTTAGTTTGAGGAACATTGCAAAAAGAAAATCACAAAGTATTTTATCTTATTACAGGCTAAATTATATATTTTAATCCTTTTTTCAAACTTTGTTTTTGTACTGCTAAAATCAAACCTAGGGTGTTGTATGTGCTACACAAGCTCAGTTTGGGATGTATATGTATATAGATATCTGTCTGCTGTTTCTATATATGTACACACACACACACACACACACACACACACACACACACACACACATTATAGCTCAATAACTGACATTTTGTCCTAGTTTCTTGGTATCTGTGTTGACACTAGTGACAAAATGTCATAGAAGACAGACATATGGTTGTTACACTTACTTGTCTCTGAGGACAACTCCTTCGATACATGCACCAAAAAGGACAACATTGCTTAAATCTGTTATGCTGAGAGTCAAGGAAATTATTGTTGTCTTTTGGCTTTATGTAGTAACTATACTATCAGTAAATGAGTTGCTGAATTCATTACTTCTATAAAACGCTTTAATGAGGCTTATGAAGCAGGCCAACTATATGGCAAGTTAAGCAGTAGTAAGAGGTGACACTATGATTAGATAAAAGTACTGATCATCTTTGTTCTATTGCATGATCCCATCACCATGACTCAAACCAAAACTACAAAGAGGATACACACGAAGGATGTGGTCAGGATGGCAAGGATGGTCCCAATGGGGATAGACTTTTGAGCATCTTTCAGATCTCCAGATCTGTTTGACCCAGCCATGATACCTAGAGGGCAAACACCAAGTTAACTTCTTAGTTTTCTGGGCATTCTGATATTCACAATGATACTGAAGATAGGGGTAAACAGAAAACAGAGAATATAATTCTATCTCCTGAGAAAACCCACTATTGTGCTTGATGGCCATCTAAACCAAGTAACCCACTTACCTGTGACAGAAGGAAAGAAGATCCCCACCAGAAGAGTGAAGGAGGTGGTAATATCAGCAAGAACATATTCATGGTTTAAGTTGCCCAAAACGTCAGATGACTTGGCTGATGGCTTTTCAATTATCTCACCTTTTGGTAAATAATTACTCCAAAGGTTTTCTGCAAAGGGTTGAGGGGTAGGGTGAATAAGAAGAAAGAGAATATAAAGATATAAGTAAATATGGAAGTAATACAACCATATGATTTCTTACCAAACAGTATTCAACCAGAAATGCTGCTGCTTGTTGTTATAACTACTGGAGTGGAGACTGACCCAGGAGCCTTTTATTTGCTAGGCAAGCACTATACTCTAGACCCACCTCCACCTCAACCCTTACTGTTTTAATGAACCATAGTTTCTCTACCATGAACATATGTAAGCACTGTAGCATGAAACATGATATTTCTCTATCTTAAAATAATTTTACAAATATTTTATTAAAATAAATGTAGTAACATAACTTAGTAAAAGTTAAACAGACTAAAATCAAATATCCCATAAAGTTGATTTTTAAATTAGTTCTCAAATTTAAAGCCTTTTTTTTTGTTTTTTTTGTTTTTTGTTTTTTTTTTCGGAGCTGGGGACCGAACCCAGGGCCTTGCGCTTGCTAGGCAAGCGCTCTACCACTGAGCTAAATCCCCAATCCCCTTAAAGCCTTTAAAAAAAAAATCAGTATCAAAGCAGTTTTAACCTCTTTGTATGAACTTGCTTCATGGGCAAGAAATTTGTGGACAAAACATTTAAGGTGTATATCACTCAAGAAAAGAATTTCACAAATTTAGCTCTTTAGGAAAACATAGGTGTGTTTGGTGACATTAAAATAGTTCTGTTTTAGCTATCACTGAAGGGAGACCAATTTTTCAAGAGTACATTAGTCAGACACAAAGGCAAGTCCCTGCAGTCATAGCTTGTTAGGAGCATGAGGCAGAAGGACTCCTTAAGCCCAGGAGTTTCAAGTTAGCTTGAGGAATATTGCAAAATGAAAATATTCACAAAATATTTTATCTTATCCTATGCTAGAAAGTCATTTGTCCACCTCTGCTCTCAAAAAAGGGGCAAAATTTGACAGTTGTACTCTGCAAGGAAGTTCTAAATATAATTTCACTAAGAGAAAAACAGAAGTATGCAGGGCATGGTGTTGTACACCTATTATCCCGCCAGTACTCAGGAGGCTGAGGCACAAAGGTTCTGAGTTTACAGTCATCTGTGAACACACAGGGATCACTGCCATGTTCAATAGAAGAGCCTTAGACAGTGGGCTGGGGTGTAGCTCAATGGTAGAGCATGAGATGCTTGTCAGACATATTCCCGGGGTTCAAGCCTTAAGGCTGCAATCATAATCATCACCAGTTAGGGTCTAGGTCACCAGCTCTGGGGAAGCTACTGCCTATATTTGCTAAATGGAATTCTGTGCCTGTCAAACTGCCTTCTCAACAACTATGCTTATGCTTAGCTACTACTGCTGCTATCAGCTTTGGTCAGAGATAGCTTCTTCTACAGTGGGCCGTGGTCTCTGTGGGGGTCAGTAACCAAAGGTCACAGTGGTAAGAAGAATTGACTATCTTATGCTGAGTCATAAAGGTATTTATATCACTCCCTTCGAGGCTCAGGGAGCGTGGAAACGGGGCTGGAAGAATGGAAAATCCAGAGAAAGAGAAGGAGTCATGTAGAATGCTGGCTTTGTGCTGTGGCTCTTGCGTGCTTGAATGCACAGCATTTCTGAATACCTGCACAAGGTCTCCGCGAGATGGGCTCTATCATTATGTCTTTTGAGGAAGGGGAGCTCACAAGACCCCACCCATCCTGAGGCTTTATAACCAACCACCTAATGTGGGAGGGCGAGACATTTTCCTCAGTCTTGTAGCCACTGTAAAGTGCCCATGCTGCTATAAACACACCACCCATGAACCTATAGTCAGTTCCAATGAGATTCAGTGTGTATGCAAATGAGAATAATGAGTATGAGTAAGTATGATCAAAATAACACAATAAGCATGTATAAGATATAATAAACTTATTGTTATGCGTAATTAATACTATAATACAAAGTAAAAAAAATAGGGGGAGGGTGAAGACCTAAGGCGGGAAAGCCTACGTCCCACTACTGTACTTAAAGAAGAAACAACACAAAACAAACCAATCTAGTTAAACTCTCTAACTTACCAGTAATGATGCCACTAGCCAACCCTGGAATGCCCTGGATTGAGGTGACATTATTGTGAACAAAGTACTCATCACAGGTGGCATTAAAAAACTGACTTGAGTTGCAGAAGAATCCCCATAACTTTGATGGTATTGTCATGTTGTTAACTTCCTTGGTCTTAGAGCAAATGTCAAGGTGTCTTGATGACAGGGTGCGGTTGCCCAGCATACAGACCCTAAATCAAAGCAAACAGAGAAGAAGAGAAAGATCAAGAAGGGAAAAAAGAACAGAGAAAACTAAGTTTTAAAGATGAAAAAACAAGGATAAAATGTCATTGCCCAGAGATTTTACTGTCTTGGGTAGACAAGGATGACCTAAAATTGAGGTGACCTGTACTTTCTGCCAGTGTAACCCTCACAGATCTCACAATATTTTAACATTTATCTTTTGTAGCTGGAGGCACTGAGGGTTACAGGGATGCAGTATTCTGCCCAAGACCAAGGTCATACAAATGACAGATATAGGTGATATGATTCAAACACAAGAACTGTACAAAGAAACTATGCTCAATTATCTTCCAAAAATATTTGGCTATTCATTCACTTTCAGGCCCAAAGGAATCCTGGAGAGGTTAGGGAGATGGAGTTCTTGTTATGGAAGCATGAGAACCTGAGCTCAGATCTCCAGCACCCAGGTCAAAGCCTGGTGTGGTCATACGTGCCTGTCATCTCAGCTCTGGAAATTGGGGCAGGGGAGGAGGAGACACAGAAAGGCTGGACTATTTAGCCAGTCCAGCTAAACAGTGCAAAAAATGGTACAATATAGAGAGTGATAAAGGATACCTGAAACCTTGTTTTGGTTTCCACACAGACACACATATGGACTGCCACTGCCCTACCCCCACACCATTACCACCGCCAGCAACAATGAAATCCCAGAGAACTTCTGCTCTTATTTTTAAAATATGTCCAAATACCCATATTTTCATTTGCTTGTTTTCTTTCTAGGCAGAGGCAGAGAGGGGGAGGAGGAAGAGAAAGAAAGAAGGTAGGGAATGAAATGTGAAGAGGCTTGTCACAGCCTCCTGGGACTGCCAGCTCGTCCAAGTCTTCTGATTACTGCTACAGGACAGTCTGACTAGACTTAAAAGCATCTCTCTCCATGGCCCAAGAGAAAACTGTTTTTGACCTTAAACCTAGACCCAGTGGTAAAGAGGAATTATACAAATATTAACTGCAGTTTTATTTTTTTCTACTACCTAGAAACATAAACAAGAATGGAGTAATAGACCTGTAATACAATACTTCTGAGGTACAAAAAAACAAAAAACAAAAAAAAGAAAAGAAAAAATAAACCACGATTCCAAATCTGCAGAGTGATTTCATACATACACAATTAGCCACGTGGCTTCAACAACTCAACAATCCTAGTTTTGTTTCATGGTTTATCTAAGGTTTTTGGTTTTTTTTTTTTAACATATTATGCTGGAATTTAAAAAAACAAAATAGCTTGTATTGGGATTTCTTCTTCAACCAAACAGAAATAGAGAAGCCCCAAAGAGGAACCTGAAGCAAATGGAATTTTCCGAGTTGAGATACAGCTTAAAAAGTTGCATCTAAAACTTTTACAGGGCTGGAGAGATGGCTCAGTGGTTAAGAGCACTGACAGCTCTTCCAGAGGTCCTGAGTTCAAATCTCAGCAACCACATGGTGGCTCACAACCATCTGTAGTGAGATCTGATGCCCTCTTCTGGTGTGTCTGAAGACAGCTACAGTGTACTCATATATAATAAGTAAATCTTTAAAACTTTTATAACTCTGAAAATGATCTTTATTTTATGGCCCTAAGTAAGCAAAATGAAAATTTATGGTGGGATTTATTACTGACATCACATAGAAGAAATACCAAATAGCAATCAGGAAATCACAAAGTCCCATGAAATAGCTGACTTTGGGGAAAGTCATTCATCTTCACTTGATCTGGCTTCTTCATCATGAAAAAAATGTTTTTGTATTTTTTTTTCCTGTAACTTGTTTTAAATCAGCATAATATCAATAACTTTGATTCCCTGCTGATCCACATGAGTTCAAAGGCAACTTCTGTAATAAGATTACATTACAAATACTCAGTGTCAACTGGCCTCTGTGTCACAAATCCTTGAGACAACAGGTGAGTCTGTGAAGGAAGTCTGCACAAATTCATCACTTCACTACTGTACTATGTATGATATGGCACGTCCAGGGGACAAGATAAGACAGCCATTTCCCTTTATACCTGATAACTCTGAGCACTTACGGTACCAAGAATAAAGTAAATAAATAATTTAGGTAACTCTTTAAAAAAAGATTTAGTTTATGTATATGGGTGTTTTTGCCTACTTGAATGTTCTGTACGCCTGAAGCCTGTAAAGGCCTGAAGAGGGCACTAGATCCCTTGGAACTGGAGTTACAGACAGTTGTGAGCCATCATGTGGGTGTTAGGGACCTAGGTCCTCTGAAGATCAGCCACTGCTTTTAACTACAGAGTCCCCTCTCCAGACTGCTACTGTAGAATTCTTTTGAATTGATTTTTATTTTAAAAGCGACTGAACATTATTTGCTGGTAATGACTATGACTGCAAAGTCCTTCATGGATAGTTCACACAAACACAATCATTATTGGGGGGCAAGGAGCAGCATACATAAAGAGGTATACCTTAAGAATGGATACAGCTGTTAGGTCTACATTTCAGAAGTGAAGAAGAGGGTCAATAGGACAGTATGTCAGGAAGCTTCCTTCTGGGAAATTGGACCAATAGGAAATCACTCCATGAAATTTTGGTGAAAATGTTCACATCACCAGATACCTTCACTGACTATCCAATGACGATTATGTCAAAGAGAGGTACGTACGGGAAGTGTGGTGGAGCAAAGGAAGACTTGATGGCACCAGCATAGATAGCCAAGATCGACACAATTACACAGGCCAGGAAAAGTGAGGCAAACTTATTCACATAGCGTACGCCGATGAACACCACCAAGACCATGAGGACCAGGAAGGCTGTACCATAGACACGCATGTTGTTCAGCATGGCTGCTGACTCCTTGAGTGCATCATCGCTCCGAAAGATGGCAGCTCGGGGGACAATATACACCTGTCAGAAGAAGAGAAGTCGAGAAGATGTGGGGCCATTTCAAAACAATCAAGTAGAGGGGCTGTAATAGTTTGCTTCTTTTGTGAAGGAAAGGACAGCTAAACAAAAAACGATCAAAATATTAATTATTTTTAAAATGGATTTTACTTTTATTATTTTTATGTGTACTGTTGTTTTGCCTGCATGTACAGTTGTGTGAAGCGGGTGTATCCTTTGTACCTGGAGTTACAGACAGTTGTGAGATGCCATCTGGGTGCTAGAAATTGAGCCCTGGTCCTACAAGAGCAGCCAGTGCTGTGAAGCTCTGGGCCTGGGTCCAGAGCTGCTCTCTTCGTTTTAATCTGTATTTTAAGACAGAGTCTGATTACCTGCCCTAGCTGGCCTGGAACTCAAAGATACACATGCCTCTATTTCCCAAGTGCTAGGACTAATGTTATGTACCAGAGCTGGCTGCAAATTAACCAGATCTTTATTTGACTCTAGAATGTCTATAAAAAATGTTGTGTTGTAGATTAATTTTGTTTTCTATTTGCTATTCTGAATATTTACATTTTCAAATGGGGAAAAATGAGTAATTTTATTCAAAAGGCTATAGAAAAGATTTATAATATGAGTAGAAAAATTAAAAACTCCTTCATTGGTATAGTTATCAAAAAGAGGGGTTCGGGATGCAACTCATCCAGTCGAACACTTGCTGCACAAGAATGAGCACCTGCCTTTGACCCCCAGGATGTGTGTGAAGAACGAGGCACGGTGCTATGTGTTTGCCATCTTAGCCCTGGGGAGGAGTAAAGGCAGGACCAGCTCTGCAGCCAAAGACGTTGAGCCCCAGGTCCCAGAGGAAGATCCCACCTCATAAAAAAACTAGATGTCTCTGAGGAACAGCAGGTTGATCGCTGGCCTCTACACACATGTATTCAATGCACTAGAACACACACATACAAACACACAATATAAAAAATAAATTCTATTTTACTTTTTGCACTGACATATATACAAGTCTTTTGTACTAAACATATGAACTCCCTGGTTGAAGTGATAGAGTTGGGGACAATCAGACAGAGGGGAAAGGGCAGGCAGGTGAAGGACACCTCAACCTTTCTGCTCGGTCACGGTAAGAGGACAATCCCATGGAAAAAGGTAAGGTTGGCTGTCATGCCTTACCTGATCTCAGAAACCTTGATATCTAATGACAAAATAAACCCACAGAATTTCTACACTGTAGTCCACAATTACTCCATCACTTACCAGAAAGATTTCAATGGCACCAAGAATATACATGGCTGCTGCAAATGTGGTGCCAAGATAAAAGCAGAGGCCCACAGCCCCGCCAAACTCTGGGCCCAGGGCCCGGGAAATCATGAAGTATGAGCCTCCAGCTACAAGACAAAATAGAATTTGAACAGAATAAAATGAGGGTGTCACTAAAAGAACCATAAACAAGTCATAAGCAATAATCTAAAAATATGCACAAAAAGATGTTTCAGACTTTGGGAAATCGAATGTGACCAAGTAGATTTGCTAGTGGGAATATGGTGTGCCCAAAACTCTACATTTTGTCACTATTAGGGAAAAACTGGAATACTTCCTACAGAAATAAGATAGTTTAATACAACATTTTATAAGCAAAGAGTGTGGTTGAAATTAAAGCATTGTAGTCTAAAAATAATGAGATCTCAAAACCTTAAGCTAGACAGCATTTGTCTCTCTGGCTTCTACAAAGTGTCTGTTACAGTACCCTATGAACAACAGACTAAACATATTAGTTTTCTTTGGAAAAGCATAAACATGGTGATTACTCACTGATAACCTCTGAAATTCAAGGCTGGGCTACTGACCTGGCACCACTCCGTTAGTGGCGATGGCACTCATGGAGATGGCAGTTAACATTGTCTGCAGAAGAGAAGAATGTCACTACTGAGTAGAGTTGACATTCTGTACTACTTTCTCATGTCTGAATGTCAAAGCACTTAGCAAACATTTTACTAATGAAAATATTTTTATGAAGGGTTGCTGTATAACATATTCAAAAGGAACAGCTAGGGAGTTAACATTGTGAAGTAGGCTGAACCTAACTACAATGTCACAAATATGGTAAGAACTATTGGGAGAAAATTAAAACATTATCCAGTAACGGTACACAAAGGGCTTGAAAGAAAGCGTTTCTAGAGGCACAGTGACTAACTAGTAGGCTACTATAGTGTAAATGAGAGGTAAAATCAACAGTGTGCTAGTGGGAATGAGACGGTATGGTTGAATATGAAATAGTTCAGAGAGAACAGATTGGTCATGGTGAATGGCAAAGAAGGAGTCATATATGACCTAGAAGTTTTGAGCTTGAGAAACTGGGAGTGGAGAAGGCAGTGCCCCTTAGTTATTAATGATATAGGTTATGTCTGCTTAACCTGCATGGTTAGTGTAGGGGAGGATGCAATGGCTACTAAAACAACCATGAAAGGACAAAGTGGGCAGAAATGGGACACAGAAGAGTGAGCAGTTTAAATGAAGGAGACTCAGAATAGGTTGGATGTGAGAGAGAAGTCCTGAGAAAAACTGACTGATTTCTGGGAAAGGAATAAAATGAGTTCAAAGTGAGCCAAATCCCATTCAGGCTCACCTCACCCTTCCAAGGCACCGCCAATTTTATTTTCAGTACATTTTGGAATAGTGTATGCATTTTTTAATGTTTTCTGTTACAACATTAATGTTTTCATGCTCAATTATCCATATTTTACATCTGAAGACCTTCATTTTGTTTTGTATTTCCAAAAATCTAGGAAACCATACACTACATAGTAAGTAATGAATAATGGGTGCTTAGTGAAAATTTTTAGATTTTAAGATCAAAATTCTCTCTCCTGTTGGGGTCATGAATCTTTTCACATACTTTCTGTGCTTGTTCCCCAGGAGGTCAAGTGCATATACTCTCGGCAGCTCAACGACATAGGTAAGTTCTAGGAGCCAACGCAAGACTTACACAGCAGCAGCAGATAAGGACAATGGCAAAGGCCTGAAGGACTCCAGCTGTGCCCACTACCCAGGTAAGACGCAGAAAGAGGATCACTCCAAAAATATTTTGTAGACATGGGAGGTAGACACCCATGAAAGTACCCATTTGGGGGCTCTGAAAATAAAAATGTAAGACAAAAGGAAAATTATATAGTTAGCCATAAAAGATGCTTTGATTTACCATAGGAATCTCTTTTCCTTTTTTTTTTTTTCCTCCGGAGCTGGGGACCGAACCCAGGGCCCACTGAGCTAAATCCCCAACTCCTACCATAGGAATCTCAAAGTGGAGTCAGGAACTTTAAGCATTAACTTGTCAGATCCAGCACTATACTTCTATTATCTATAGGCATTTGTAATCTGGATAACTTCCCACATGCTTTTAAATACCTAAACAATGGAACATTCAAAAATCTAAAAATGTCTATTCTTTAAAACTGCTAAAATTCTTTTCATTTAAAAACAGAGCGATGACTTGTGGAAACTGTTGAGAATTTAAGTTCAAATTCTTCATAATAGTTGGTAACGAAACAGATGGGGAAAATAAAAGCTTGAAGGCCCTTTGGCCCCTTTGCAAAGAGGCGCCCTAACTGTATGTATTGGCATAATTTTATTGTAAGAAAAAGAGTAGTATTAAAAAAAAATCCGGTTTATGCTCTAAGATCAAGAATCAACAAATGGGACCTCATAAAACTGCAAAGCTTTTGTAAGGCAAAGGACACTGTCATTAGGACAAAATGGCAACCAACAAATTGGGAAAAGATCTTTACTAATCCTACATCCGATAGAGGGCTAATATCCAAAATATACAAAAAACTCAAGAAATGAGACTCCGGAGAGCCAAATAACCCAATTAAAAATGGGGTACACAGCTAAACAAAGAATTCTCAGCTGAGAAATATCAAGGCTGAGAAGTAACTAAAGAAATGTCCAACATTCTTAGTCATCAGGGAAATGCAAATCAAAACAACCCTGAGATTTCCACCTCACACCAGTCGGAATGGCTAAGATCAAAAACTCCGGCGACAGCAGATGCTGGCAAGGATGTGGAGAAAGAGGAACACTCCTCCATTGCTGGTGGGACTGCAAACTGGTACAACCACTCTGGAAATCAGTCTGGAGGTTCCTCAGAAAATTGGACATTGCACTACCTGAGGTCCCAGCTATACCTCTCTTGGGCATATACCCAAAAGATGCTCCAACATACAACAAAGACACGTGCTCCACTATGTTCATAGCAGCCTTATTTATAAAAGCCAGAAGCTGGAAAGATCCCAGATTCCCTTCAACAGAGGAATGGATACAGAAAATGTGGTACATCTACACAATGGAGTAGCTATCAAAAACAATGACTTCATGAAATTCATAGGCAAATGGAATGAACTAGAACCCAATCACAGAAAAACACACAGAAAAACACTCATTGATAAGTGGATATTAGCCCAAAAGCTCAAATTACCCAAGATGCAATCCACAGACCACATGAAGCTCAATCAAGAAGAAGGATGACCAAAATGCGGATGCTTCACTCCTTCTTAAAAGAGGGAATGAAAATATCCATAGGAGGGGATATGGAGGCGAAGTTTAGAGCAGAAACTGAAGGAGCGGCCATTCAGAGCCTGCCCCACATGGGTCCATATACCCTCACCAAAACTAGATAAGATGGATGAAGCTAAGAAGTGCAGGCTGACAGGAACCAGATATAGATCTCTCCTGAGAGACACAGCCAGAACATGTCCAATACAGAGGCAAATGCTAGCAGCAAACCACTGAACTGAGAACAGGACCCCCATTGAAGGAATTAGAGAAAGGATTGAAAGAGTTGAAGGGGCTTGCAACCCCATACTAACAACAATGCCAACCAACCAGAGCTTCCAGGGACTAAACCACTACCCAAAGACTATACATGGACTGACCCATGGCTCCAACTGCATACGTAGCAGAGGATGGCCTTGTTGGGCACCAATGGAAAGAGAAGCCCTTGGTCCTGCCAAGGTTGGTTGGTTAGTGTAAGGGAATGTTGGGGGTGGGTGGTGGTGGCAATAAGGGGGGTGGATGAGGAGGGGAACACCCTTATAGAAGAAGGGGAGGGGGAGGGGATAAGGGGCTTATTGACAGGAAACCAGGAACGGGAATAACATTTGAAATGTAAAATCTAACAATTTCTGGGTATCACTACCATGGTACATGCCTATGATTCTAGCATCTGGGAGGCTGAGGAGGGAACATTCAAAGTCCAAGGCCAGCCTGTCTTATATTTGAGGCATAGTCTCAAAGGATCAAACAAAACAAAACACCCAAAACACCCCAAAACCTTGTGCCCAGCAGACAGCTCGAGTAGCCAGGTACATAGACACTACCCCACTGATGTGCTAACATCTCTTCCTGCAATGCTGTCCTTCACATGGCTAACCACTTGGATGGTTTCTGCTCAAATCCACTACAGCAGAGGGCCTCCTCTGCCCAGCCTATCAGAGAAGCAACTCCTTCCAGCAGGCTCTCGTCAGTCTCATTGTTTTTTAACCCTGCTTAGTTTTGGTCAAGCATTAACTGACACTAAAAACGTTATATACTTTAACAGCTTAAAGAGCGTAGGAACTGGCTTCTCATATGAAGCTAGGATACTGTACATTCTGTCTGGGCCATGATGCCAATGCTCAGAATTGTTCTGGGTACTCAAGTGTTTAATACGCTGTTTCTTAACATGGACGGATGCCCTGGCTATGTCTTCATCGTCTTATACATGGGCTGTCTTGTATCTATCCTGGGTGCTGTGAGGCGTCACCTTGGTAGGCTTCTTTTTCCCTTCGGTGATGTTCTCTGCCTCTTCATGTTCCTTTGCTCCTTGTGTCAGATTTGTATAGTTGGCCATGCGGTTGAGGAGAGAAGACACCTTTGGTCTGGTGTCCATTTCTTCCTACAAAGTCAGAAATAATTTATGAAGGATACTGAAATTCAACAACAAAATAGACTTTCAATCAGTAAACAGAAAAGACCATGCTTAGTTAGGGCAACAAGTTAAGGAAGGACCCAGAGTTCTGGGATTCGTTAAGGTTTTACATACAAATGTGTAATGATGCTTGTGTTCTGATTTGTGGCCTCCTCCTCTGCCTTCCCCGATTCCCTCTGACCCTCTTAGAGACTGTTCTCTTCCTTCCTGAATGAGTCTCTCCTGCTTTCATGTTACCTGTATTCTCTGCCTCCTTAACTTCTCTTCCTTTCTTCTCACAGTCTGCACTCTCTCTCTCCCTCTCTCACACTCACATACTTACATTTACATATACATGGGAAAAACATGTACTATTCAGTATCTGTCTTAGTTTGGCTTATTTTGCTTAACATGATTGATGCTTCCAAACATTTTTTTTCTGGAAATGTGATGATTTCTTATTCCTAGTAGCTGATGAATTCCATTGTGTAGGTTGGAGAGCCAACTTAAGTCAGTGGGTTAAGAATTCTTGCTACTCTTCCAGAGTCCTGAGTTCAGTTACCAGCACCCACATTGGGAGGCTCACAACCCCACTAACTCCATCTCCAGGGAAATATGATGCCCTCCTCTACTCCCACACACACATACATACAAAGATAATTAAAATATTACCTCAAAGAGTGCCAGATTTTTATCAAAATATTCGTCTCCTTCTTCATAGTTGGAATTATTGAGATAAGCATTTCGAGCTTTCTTATGTCCATCATCTGAAAAGAAAGGAAAACATTGGCTTTTCATGGGTCTAAGACACCAGCAGCAATAACTATGTTGCCTCTGTTAGCAGAAACAACTTCAGATTCAAGTTCAGCTTGAGCGGTAGACCTCAGTTAGCACTACTTGGAGAATGTGGTATTCTGGCTAAAGCCAATTAGGAAACAAACAAACAAACAAACATCAACATGAAGTTCTTTTCTTAATACAGAGACAGAATACCTCTGGAGACAATAGAGGCCCTACCCTGAACTTACCCACAAGTAAACAAGCACACAGCATTTCTTTCTTGGTGTGTTATACTGCTAAAGACATGGACTACTTTACAAATTGTTGATGTTGATAATGGGAGAAAAGGCTATTTCCAAGGCTGTCTGACATTAAAAACTGTGTGTTTTTGATGTTTGTGTATGTATGGGCGTGTGTGTGTGTGTGTGTGTGTGTGTGTGTGTGTGTGTGCATGTGGTGGTGTGTGTGTGCGTGTGTGTGTGTGTGTGCGTGTGTGTGTGTGCGTGCATGTGGTGGTGGTGGTGGTGTGTGTGTGTGTGTGTGTGTGTGTGTGCGTGTGTGCGTGTAAGAGTGCACAGGAAGTCAGAGGACGACTTGGTAGAGCTGACTCTCTCCTCCCTTTATAAGGTCTGACACAGGCTGTCAGGGTTGCATGCTAAGTGCCTGCTGAGCAATGTTGCTGACCTCCTTCCTGATACTTTATCAATTATAACAGGTAATTTAATCTTTGATGATAGTTTTTAAAAATTCTTTGATAATTTTGCTTCCAACCCAGCTTTGAGACTGCTTCCCTTTCAAACCTCTCTCCTGATAAGGTCCAGTTTGTGTTGCTCAGCTGGTTTTGGGATTAAGGTATGCTCTGGTGCGTAGTCACACTATTAAGGTCATTATCATTAATGACCTGAATCTCTTCTTCCCAGCAATCATTAAATGCTAATAGCTCCTCAGCTGGTGCTGTGATTACATATCCCACTTCATTCCCACTGTGACGAATTCACAAGCTAGAGCTTGTGTACGTCTTGTGCACACTGTAACAGTCACTGAGTTCATATGTACTTCTGTCTGGAAAAGTTTCCTTTAAATCACCTGTGACCTTTGGCTCTTACAATCTTCCTGCCCCATACCCCCTCTGCCAAAACCCCCAGCCTTGAGGTAACATATGAAAGTTCAATTTGGGGCTAAGACACTCTGTAGTCTTTTGTTCTCTGTACACCGAGAAGCTGGAAATCAGTAGTAGGTTTTGAAAGAATCTCACCATGAGGTCCAGACTGGTCTCAAACTCTTGACTATCCTTTCTCAGTCCCCAAAGTACTAGATTATAGGTATATCTCTTCATGGTCAACATCTAGTATATTTTTGTATGAACCCTTCTATGTTGTTTTTATATTGAAGGTACCTAACTAGAATCTAATGAACTAGCTGTAAGCAAACAAAGAATCCAAGATCCAGAGACAGCAAAGTTTGTGTTAAATGAATACTTCCTAATCTTTAGCTTTTTAAATTGTACAAAAGTTACATAATTGCAGTCTGACAGGAGAGAAGAGAAAAATGTGTAAATGTTATTTAAAACTAAGATTTCTATTACTGACAAAAGATACTAATATGAAAATTAAAGAAACTTAAAAGGACAGGATATTACTTTAAATCTGTAAGAGGAGCCTGGCAAAAGGACAACAATCTATGGGAATGAGCTGGTCATTGGAAAGGACGAGACGGACATGAACAAGCCCCTGATGGTTCTGAGAGGAGTACAGAAGAGGAGTACATGACTGACACATGAGACGTTTAACATAATTTTTTAAGAAGTCAATTTTGCCAAGTTTTAAGGAAACCATATATAAAGAAAAATAATAGAAGAATCAGTAACTATGCTGTCTGTTTGTGCTAATTACACTTGAGGATAATTATGTAGCTAAAGACACACATTGCAGCTAATTTATGACACATGAACAGCACATAGAAAACGCCTGCCAGATTGCAAGCCTTAGTAAAAATAACAGAGCTAGGCAATCATCTCAACGGCTGTGAAAACCACTGACAAAGGGCCAAAGTATAACCTGCTACTTGGTAAAGGAAGGTGATCAGGAGCCTGACCAACTCTAAGAGCACTGAGAGCATGACACTGCTCATCCTATGTATTCTTAGCGAGAGAGTGCAGGAGCCTGACCAACTCTAACAGCACTGAGAGCATGACACTGCTCATCCTATGTATTCTTAGCGAGAGAGTGCAGGAGCCTGACCAACTCTAACAGCACTGAGAGCATGACACTGCTCATCCTATGTATTCTTAGCGAGAGAGTGCGAAGTCAATCTAGTAAGGCTCTCCAGGAATGCAGGAAGTACAGAAGGCAACACAAACATGCATGGTAAGCATACTCAAAGATAAAATCACCACAGTAAGAACGTATGATAATCTAATTTCTTCAGCAAACCACAAGCTAAAAGAGTAAACTTTTACAGATTCAAGCTTTTGATGTGACTGAAATCTAAGGTATGATCTTTGTTAGAAACCTGGCTCAAATAAACGAGAAAAGACATTTCTAGAACAGAGAAATGTTGGGTTAGAGATGACACAAGTGCTCTTCCAGAGGACCTGGGTTCAATTCCCAGCACACACACAGAAGCTCACAATCACCTATACCTACAGTGACAGGGGATCAACCTTTTCTGGCCCATGGGCACCAGATACATGTGTTGTGCATAGGTACATATGTAGGCAAAATGCCCATACACTTAAAATAAAATAATATAAAAAATTAAAAACGGAGATAAATATATGCTTAACTGGTAAAATTTGCAAGTATTACCCTTGGGATTCAGCAGAACTAGGAAACACTGGGGGACTAGGTTAGTGGTTCCTCTGGGGTCTGAAAGCGCTGCATGACCAGTCTCTAGCTCCAGTGAGTATCCTGAGCTTCAGTGCCCAGGGTCCCCTGAGAAACTGCGACTCTGGCTTAAGAGCTCTTTAAGATTAGTGTGGGTGTGGGTTTTCAATTCTGAGGTTTCAGTGGCCACTGCAAGACCTGGAGTCTATACTACTGTAGACTTAAGAGCCTACAGATTTAGCCACAGCCCCCAGATAGTACCCAGACTTCAGTGGGTCTGCTATTTGCTATCCTGGCCCCAATGGATTCCCAGAATTCAGGCAACGATGGAGGTTCTGAGCCCACCTGGCTGTCTGATTCTTCATGTGCTGATCCACCCTTAGTCCTACTGCCACATAGCTAAGGTACATTTCCTTAGTGACTACACGTGACAACACTAAATTTCTCCAGTTCACACAGCTGAGTTTCATACAGACAGTCTTTTGGGAAGAACCACAGAAACACCTCAGAATAAACTCAAAGATGTGGAAGTCAAAACTGAAAGTCAAACATACTCTAAGAGATGCACACAACAGAACAAAGAAACCTAAAGACTACAACACAAGCCATGTTCTGTGACCCATCTCCAACTCCCTAATGAAGGAACCCAAAACCATACAGATAGTTAATGTCTAACAAAAGAATTCAGAATCTTTTTTTTTTTATTAACTTGAGTATTTCTTATTTACATTTCGAGTGTTATTCCCTTTCCCGGTTTCCGGACAAACATCCCCCTCCCCCCTCCCCTTCCTTATGGGTGTTCCCCTCCCCACCCTCCCCCCATTGCCGCCCTCCCCCCACCAGTCTAGTTCACTGGGGGTTCAGTCTTAGCAGGACCCAGGGCTTCCCCTTCCACTGGTGCTCTTACTAGGATATTCATTGCTACCTATGAGGTCAGAGTCCAGGGTCAGTCCATGTATAGTCTTTAGGTAGTGGCTTAGTCCCTGGAAGCTCTGGTTGCTTGACATTGTTGTACATATGGGGTCTCGAGCCCCTTCAGCTCTTTCAGTCCTTTCTCTGATTCCTTCAACGGGGGTCCTATTCTCAGTTCAGTGGTTTGCTGCTGGCATTCGACTCTGTATTTGCTGTATTCTGGCTGTGTCTCTCAGGAGAGATCTACATCCGGCTCCTGTCGGCCTGCACTTCTTTGCTTCATCCAGCTGTATATGTATGGGCCACATGTGGGGCAGGCTCTGAATGGGTGTTCCTTCAGTCTCTGTTTTAATCTTTGCCTCTCTATTCCCTGCCAAGGGTATTCTTGTTCCCCTTTTAAAGAAGGAGTGAAGCATTCACATTTTGATCATCCGTCTTGAGTTTCGTTTGTTCTAGGGATCTAGGGTAATTCAAGCATTTGGGCTAATAGCCACTTATCAGTGAGTGCATACCATGTATGTCTTTCTGTGATTGGGTTAGCTCACTCAGGATGATATTTTCCAGTTCCAACCATTTGCCTACGAATTTCATAAAGTAGTTGTTTTTGATAGCTGAGTAATATTCCATTGTGTAGATGTACCACATTTTCTGTATCCATTCCTCTGTTGAAGGGCGTCTGGGTTCTTTCCAGGTTCTGTAAATAAGGCTGCGATGAACATAGTGGAGCACGTGTCTTTTTTATATGTTGGGGCATCTTTTGGGTATATGCCCAAGAGAGGTATAGCTGGATCCTCAGGCAGTTCAATGTCCAATTTTCTGAGGAACCTCCAGACTGATTTCCAGAATGGTTGTACCAGTCTGCAATCCCACCAACAATGGAGGAGTGTTCCTCTTTCTCCGCATCCTCGCCAGCATCTGCTGTCACCTGAGTTTTTGATCTTAGCCATTCTGACTGGTGTGAGGTGAAATCTCAGGGTTGTTTTGATTTGCATTTCCCTTATGGCTAAAGATGTTGAACATTTCTTTAGGTGTTTCTCAGCCATACGGCACTAGATATTTTTAATTCAATATATTTTTGTTTGTTTTATTTTTTAAGATGGAATTTGGCTTTGTAGTTGGGCTGGCTTTGAACTCATTATCCTCCTGTCTTATACTCATGAGTCTGGTTTGATAGGTGTGCACCCCCAGGTCTAGTTTAATGCTTTTTTTTTTTAAATTATGTTTTCTCTGTGTAGCCCTTGCTGTCCTGGAACTTGCTTTGTAGACCAGGCTGGCCTCCAACTCAGAGCTGCCTGTCTCTGCCTCCTGAGAACTGGGATTGAAGGTTTACCCTACCACTGCCTGGCTCCTTTACCTGATATTAGTATATGATGTGAAGATTTTCTAATGCCAAATCATTTTTATAATATGTCTTAAGTCTTAGGTAGAAAATATATTTTGTTTCTGAGAACTGTTTCCTTTTTCAACTGATTTGTCTCTGTAGGCCTGAATCTCTTGCAGGCTCTTTGTAAATATTGTCTTATTCTTTGCAAATTTTCCTTGTATGAAGTGACAGGCTTTCGCTGGCTGCTGGTGGCACATGACTTTGATCCCGGTACAATGGAGGCAGAGGCAGGCAGATTGTTGAGTTCTAGGTCTATGGGGGAAATCTAGGATGGCCAAGGTTACCCAGAGAAACCTCATCTTAAAGAAGAAAAAAAGAGAGACATTATGATATTTTCATGCATGTATGTGATATGTGTCCCCCTTCATGTATGTCATGTGTATCTCCTTTATGTATTCAATGTATGTCCCTTTCATGTATGTCATGTGTGTCCCCCTTCATGTATGTCCTCTTCATGCATGTCATATATGTCCCCTTCATGTATGTTACATGTGTTCCCCTTCATGTATGTCATATGTGTCCCCTTGCTGTTTCCTCTGGTCTTCTTTCTCTCTGTAGGTTTTGTTTTTGTTTTTTGAGTCAGGGTCTCTCTATGACTTCCTGACTGTCCTGGAGTTTGTTGTGTAGATCAGATTGGCCTTAAAATCTGCCTGCCTCTGTATCCCAAGCACTGGATTAAAGGCACCATGTCCATCAAGAAAGAAAGAAAGAAGAAAGAAAAAAGAAAAAGGATTTCAGAGATGGAGGACAAGGGCAAGATAACAATACAAATGAACATACATGTATTTTTGTGATGATAGGTCTATGAAAATGTAATTGACAGTAAAAGAATGAAACATTAAGTGAACCCTGGAATCAGGATAACTATTCTAACTTGTGGAAGGTCATTTGGAACTGGACAAATGTCTACATAGGAACATTAATATAGCTACATGATGATTCCATTTGTGACTTTATTACAATAACTTTTTTTTGAGACAGGGTTTCACTATGTAGCCCTCTATCCAAGAACTTACAATGTTGGCCTCAAATTTGCTGATCCATGTGCCTCTGCCTCCTAAGTCCTAGGATTAAAGGTGTGTGTACTACAATCTGGCCCAATAAAGTGATGTTTTAAAGTACAGTAATTTAGTCAGTGTTGGTGTACATCTGGACACATGTGCCACTTGCCATGGATATGGAGCTCAAAGGATAACTTGTGTGTGCTGAGTCTTCCCATCTACCCTGTGAGGCTGTGCACTGAACTCCGGTTATCAGTGTTGGCAGCAAGTACCTTTATCCGAGGCCCTCTTGCCATCCAATGATAATGTCTTAATGGTTTAAAAAACAAAAACAAAAATCAAGCAACAACAACAACAACAACAAAAATCCCATGGTATTTGAACATTTCTTTAAAATATTCTAGATAACTATTAAAGAATAAATTTTATTTTTTAAATCTAGCATTAGGAGCATCCTGTCCAACTCTGCCACTGTAGTTGGCTGGATACCTCATCTTCGGTCCCAGGTGAGTCAACTTATCTGTTAGACAATCGTTTCTGTGCCAGCTTCTATTTGTTTAACTACTTATTTTGGAAAAGAAAATAATGTTCCTGGAGACTTTGCACCATAGAAAGACAATGATGCTTACAAGACCTAGTTATCCTGATCAATCCTGACCCAGGACAATCATGAAAGGTAGAGGCTTTCCAGAGAGGGGACCACAATTCTTGTTTTGGTTATATAGAAAAACATGAAACTAGAAATAATTTTATGGGAAGGCATGGGTCACTTCTCAGCTAGAACACAATGGCTTGGAACCAGTCACAGTACAGGCTTTTGTAGTCTGGGTTACACAGGAATGCCAGATACAATGGAATTTCTGGATATTCCAAGTAAAAATCTTTTTTTGTCATGAACTCAGAACCAAGCATATATTCCAGGACCCTTGAAAGTTATATAAGAATTCTGGGGCTGCAGGGATGCCGCAGCAGTTAGCAGCACCGACTGCTCTTGGGGAGATCTGAGTTCCATTCTCAGGAATCTCATCAAACAGCTCACCCACAATTCTAACTCCAGTTCGAGGGGACTAGATGTCCTCTCCTGACCTCTACCACACCAGGCACAGATGTGAGGTATATAAACTCATACAGGCACCCCTGCCAACCTCCACAACACACACTCATACAGACCTTTGAAAAGAAAGGACCATACTGGACCATAAGAAGGTCATTTTGCTTTAAGATGCCCACTGGCTGTGGCAGTGACCTAACTTCAGCATTTCACCATCACTGCCATGCTTCTTCCCTCTCATTTACAACCCAAACAGCATGGATACCATGAGGAAGCTGTTGTGGATAGTGGCAGCACAGTGAAAAAGAAAACTAACAGAACCTCTTCTGAAAATTTTGTTTCTGCTTTTTGTGACACATTTATGTCATGTAACAACTTTTGTTGTTCCTTTCTATGTGTGCCAAGGCTGAACCCAGGCTTTGAGCACACCTCTACTAACTTACACTCTCTTTTCCCTGTAACCAGAAAAAGTATATACCTAAATCTTGTTTAAAGATCTTTATTGTTTGGTTCAATTTCTACAATGCTGCTCTTGTCAATTACCAGTAACACTGTATTTTGGAACCAAGATAAATTGCAAAAGTAGTTCTTTAGCCTCCTGGCCTTGTCAGCTGATCTTTGCTGTCCTGATCCAGACAGAGATGAAACATTAAGAGTATTTAATTTCCTCTGACATACATCTGTGTTTGAACCACATCTACTAGAACAGAAAACATAGTCTCCAATGATGTAAAAAATTAGTTTAAGTGAATGAAAAGTTGGAAAAATATGAGATTTTCTGAGAAGTATGTTATTTTGAGAAATACGGTGGATATAGGCTTTAACTAGTGAGAAAGAAAAAGCTAAAAAATGTTTTGTTTTGTTTTTTTCTCTTTTACCTTTTTCTGAAGGGGATGTGAATGAGCGCTCACAGGTTGGCTTGTTTGCTTGCTTATTTCTTCAGTGATAAGGACAGAACCTTGGCACTTATGCCCTCTGGGCAACACTGAGCTAAATACTGAAACCCTGCAAGTGATGGTTTTGGTCTATGTTGTTTGGGTTTGCAGTCAGGCATTACGACTGACTACTCAGTTTCTTCCAGCTATAGCCTGCTTTCTTCCTCTTCAAGAAATCCGTGTTATGTGTCCTAGGGTTTCCGAGGGACTGAGTTTTGGTGATGCTCTCAATGTGACTGTGTTCTGTCTACTGTGGTTCCTGTGAACTGGCTGCCAGCTGAGTCTAGAGGCTTAAGCACATCACACTTGTTGTTTTTAGGTGAGAGAAAAATTGCTGCATAACTGCACTGTGATCCTTTACTTTGTCTGGTCATCTTTCTTTTCAAGATATTAACAAGCATTGATAATTAATGCTTGGATCCATTATCTTATGAGGGGTAAAATATGATGTTTTCATTCTGTTAGTCTTCATAGGTCAAATATTTCAAACAAGAGACATCCTTTTAAATCTACTACTTGGTTGTCAAGTGGTACAGTTAAATACAGAACAGATAATCTATTAATCTCCCTCACTCAGCAATCAATGAGTGGGCACGCAAAAGCACTCCAGTTATGGACAATTAGTTTTTAATTTCTATTAAATGTTCCATCTACTTATAGTAAAATGATTATATACTTCTTAAATACTAATACAAGAAGCACATAATTTTATACATACATTTTTTGAGACAGGGTCTATGTAGCTCATGTTCTTCATGCCTCATCTTCCTAAGTACTGGCATGATAGGTGTGACCACCATGTCAGGGACAGATATTCATTTTTGATACAAAGCCTGTCATGTATTTTTAGCAAGTTGATTGATAATGGTATCTGTTTACTTTTGAGGCATTGGGGATTGAACCCAGGTCCTTGTGCATGGTAGACAAACATTCTAACATTGATTCAAACCACAGATTGTGGAGATAGTTTTAAAAACTGCTACATGTGGGGTTGGGGATTTAGCTCAGTGGTAGAGCGCTTGCCTAGGAAGCGCAAGGCCCTGGGTTCAGTCCCCAGCTCCGAAAAAAAGAAAAGGGGGGAAAAAAGCTACATGTAAGAAGGCCTCCACAAGACCAATCTGGCTAATATTCCAGCATGGAAGAGGAAGATGTCCCAACGCCTTGCTGGACAGTGCTTCAGGGGACCGGAGAGTCCCTTTTCTCTAAATGTGTGGCCTTTGGTAGGTCAACCACACTCCATTGGATGGCTCAATATCCTTGAGTATGTAGGCATAATAAACTAAACTGTGGGCTATAAACTAAACAAAACAAAACAAAAACAAAAAAGCCCCAAAAGCCAGACAGGAACTTTGGGGCAAGTTGGGAAAGAGAATGAATCTGGGAGGAGGGGTCGAGGAGAGGAGCAGGGTGAATATAATGAAAATACATTGTATGTATGCATGACATTCTCAAAAAAGTAATAAAAAATATATTATTTAAATAAAAATAGAAATACTGTGTGATTCAGACTTTAAATACTTTGTTTGGGCTGGACAATGCTTTTCTCATCTTGCCACTGAAGTTTGGGTTTCAAGGCTATGAAAGACTCAAATTAATTAACGTGTTTATTTGGTCTCCTATGCTATGAAAGAAGATTGTACAAGACTGGATGGTTTTATCCTTGCATTTTAAGGAACTCTGCCACGACTCACTGATGTTTGCCTGCTTGCTTTCTAAAATTTTTTAAATTGAAAATTACACATATACACACAGAGAAAAGTTCACAAATTGTTAAGTACAGACGTTGACATTATCACAGAATAAGTTTCACCTCCCATACATCACCTCAGCCTGACCCTGAGTTTTGCAAGAGAGTTGATGAGTCAGTGGGAACAGTAAATACATTAAAATAACTGCAGCCTGTTGGCAGGAGCAGCACTTAGCAGGTCTGAAGATGCTGTTTAAATCCCACTTGGCAGGGAACGTCTGAAAGATGTTATTATAAAGAGAATTCAGCAAGCAAGATAGTTGAGCCAGTGTTCCCTGCAGGTGAACCTGTACACAGGAGCTTCTTAGAAAGACCTGGTGGTTCCACTTATGGTGTTGGGGGTTTGGCTTTGGAGGGGCTGGGATTTGTTTATTGTGGTGCTGGGGTTGAGCCCAAGTTAGTACTGTATCACTGAATTACATCCCCAGTCCTGAAAGGTGGGGCAATTGTAAAAAAAAAAAAAAAGTTACAAAATGCAGTCTTTGTCTACTTCAATGCTGTTTGGTAATTTGTGAACTGTATAGATTCTTACCCTTCCCTACCTCCACTGCACAAATATTCCTGCTAAGAAAAAAAGCAGTCTTGGGCTTTTGAGCTTGGCAATTTCACGATTTAGGGGAAGAAAAAAGATTGAGACAAAGTCTAATGTAGCCCAGGCTTGCCTTGTAATCTTGATCTTCTTGCCTGTGTTTCCCACATGTTGGGATTACAGGAGTGTGCTACCATGAGAGAGACAGACAGAGAGCTAGATGGACAGAAAGAGAATGAGCATGCATGCACGCCCAGTTTCTTCAGTACTCTGGAGCGTTTCCTGTAAGCAAACAAGTCATATCAAGTTCTTTGCCTACTGTGGACTTTCTGATAGCACATGTTTTTCACAGCTGCTACTGCATACTCTAATAACTAAAAGCTCAGCAGTGTACAAACACAGTTATGCATATCACCATACAACATTGATTATTAACATACAATAAATTTCCTATTCTCACCCATAACTAAAGAAGTATAATACAAACTAGAAATGACATTTTACCTGTTAGTAAATATAAAAAGTATAGATTGGTAATATCAGTTTGGGCTGGAGAGCTGGCTCAGCAGGTAAAGGCAGCTGCTGCCAAGCCTGACGATCTGAGTTCAATGTCCACAACACAAATGGTAGAAGGAGAGAACCAATGCCTGAAAGTTGTCCTCTGACCTCCACATACATGCCTTGTCATGCGTGTCATTCCCTACCTTAAATAAGGACATAAATAAATAATAAAACTAACATCAGTTTTGATAACAGAGTGGCAAGCATTCCTTCATACCCAGATTGGTGGGAGTTTATGGTGACTTATCTTGTTGAAAATGTAGAAACCCTCTGAGAAAAATTTGCATACAAATGTACTGACAACTTTGACCGCACAAATGCAAGTACAAAATGCTCATTGCAACATAATTTCTTTTGTTAAAAAATATACAGGTACGGGCATTTTCCTTGCATGTTTGTTCCTGTACCACATGCATACAGTGCTTACACAGGCCAGAAGAAAGACACTGCATTGCCTGGAACTGCAGTAGTAAATGGTGGTAAGCTGCCACGTGGGTGCCTGGAATTGAACCTAGGTCCTCAGAAAGAGAAGCCAGTCAAGCAGCTGAGCCATCTCCATGCCCTTCGACACAATTCTTTTTATCAGTGTTCTAGAAATAACCTAAATGCTCACGAGGAGGGGGAAGTGGCTGAGTAAAACTGCAGCGACAACCAAGGCTTACTGCATTCTACGTAAAAAGATTAAGAGATCCCTAGGCACTGATAGGAGATACCATGACGAAACATGACATGACAAAAGGCCATTCAAATGATACAATGCCACTGACATAAAAAGGAAAAGGTAATACATGACATGAACATTTATAAATAACATTTTCCAGAATTCCTAATAAATAGTCAAAATTAAGAACTTGAGGAAGTAGAGTTGAGGCGTCGGGGAGAAGAAACCCTTTGAAGGATTTGCTTTTTTAGTACTGATTTTGTGCTGCTTGGATTCCTCATTGCAGTGTTTGTAGAAATGAGTTCAAGTTGCAAGATATGCTCTGAAATCTACAAGTTCTGAGAGCTTATGAAATTCATGTCAATTACAACTTCCCTATAATAAATAATACCTCAAGGAAATCAACCCATTTCTATAACTTGTCTCATAGATAAGAAACTGGACTATCAATTTTATGGGTTACTAAAGGCCATGTGTCTATGAAGGCTTTCAGTAATTACATCATCATCATCATCATCATCATCATCATCATCATCATCATCATCATTATATCTTATTTGTTTGTGTGGGTGATGGTGGGTGCATGCACACATGTTGCAGTGTGCTGCGAAGGTGAGAGGAACCCAATAGAGTCAGTTCTCTCCTACTATATGGCTTCCGGGACTCACTCAAACTCAGGTTGTCAGGGAAGTGCTTTATCTGGTGAGCATCTCACAGAAACTGAATAGCTTCCAGCAATTAAAATATGATTCAACACCAATATGATAAAGAGAAAAATATCTGTAAAGTCCATGATATTACATAATATTACAATCTTATTTATTATTGTACATGGTCATAACAGGGTGTGTATGCATGTGTCACAGTGTAAGTGTAGGGGTTAGAGGACACTTTGTGGAGTTGGTTCTCTCCTTCTTATATGCAAGGGTCCTGGAGACCAAACTAGGGTCACCAGGCTTTCGGGGCAAGCACTTTTATTTGATTAGCTATCTCTTGACCCACTTTAATCTAACTTTTACATAATTTTTGTGTATATATGATGTGTTTGTGGGCAAACCTGCCAAAGTACATGTATAGAGGATAATGTCTTCTGTTCAATATTATCCTGGAAAAAGAAGTTCTAAGATTTTTTTTTTTTAGCTACAGATTGTGTAAAATTTTCTTTTAAAATACAAATTAAACTGATTTTAATAATTACAAAAGTAGCTTCCTATATCTTATCAAGTTGTAAATAAATAGTCAAAGACTTGAGGGGTGAAGAGCAAAGTGAAAGAATCAAAATAGCAACAGAGGGAAGTAGGCAATTTCTGTGGGGACAAAGAGGGAGGTGACTTTACAGAGACATGTCCCAGAGCAATACTATACCTAACAGCTGGCTGTGCTCCCCTGTGATGGAGTTCTGACTCGGGTCTGAAAAACAAACAATTGAAAAGAATAGAAAAAAAATGAATGACCAAAACAAACATTTAAAACTCAAGCAATGAAAGTCAAACAAGGTAATAAGCAAAAACTTAACAAAAGATTAAAAAAACCAGAATGAACTATTGTAAAACAATGATCACATTCTTCTATACATTAAACATTGAATTACCATATGACCCAACAACTCCACATCTATCCCCCAAAACCCCTGAAAATGGGGACTCAGATATATCTGTAACTAAGTTTCCAGTGGCATTATTCATAAAAGGCAAAAACAGTCCAAGCTGTCCTCCTGCAAATGGAGGAGTGAAGGAAACGTGTTACCCACGTAGGCTGCAGCATTATTCCACAAAAAGAATGAATTCTGACCCACGTTCTGGAAAACAGTATGCTAATGGAAAAAAACAGATAAAGAACACCTACTATATAACTGGATTTATACAGAATATTGATCACAAGCAACGTTACAGACAGAAAAATGAGTGCCTAACGGGACGGGCTGAATGAAGGATGGGTATTGTTGTTACATGAGCAGAGGTGCTGTTTGGATGATGTGACGTTCAGGAAATTTAGGAGTAAGGAAAGGAAGTACTAGAGGTAATAACTGCCAAGAAACGTACACTTAAAAACTGACGAAAGCAGGAATCCTTGCGTCCTGTATATATTACCACAATAAATGCAGATCTGACCAGGCAACAGTAGTTCATAAAGCAGAAATATAACCTTTCAGGACCTGTGACATGAGTTATATTTTCTCTAAGAACTCCAAGGCACAACATGAGCAGAGCATTTATTACTACCAAAATCCTGTAATGTGAACTGAAGATCTAGTGAGTGTGCAGTTTTGATTAAAAACCTGTTTTATCAATAATCTGAAAGTGGTTACAACAAGCCAAATGGCTAATGCACGAGGGACCGACAACCACCACTTAACATCAACCACGTGCTTATTTTAAGGTCTTGAAAAGCATTAGGGCTAAATATGGAAACATCCCTAAGCTCTACTTTGCTAAAAAACAAAAAACAAAAAAAACAAAACAAAACAAAACAACAACAACAAAAACTAAGTCTCCCGAGGATGCTGTGAGGCTTCCTTGCAAGTCTCTGAAGGAATAAAAATAAATTTAAACCATCGGTCTCTGAACAATGAATTTTACTAATTTCTAATTGAAGTTTTATATTTTCTCCAATTATTCTGTCAGCAAGAAGCTATACAAAAGTAGTAGTGTTTTGATTTTTCCTCCTCTTCTTCCTCCTCCTCTTCTTTCTTGGTCAGTGATAAATATTTTATTTTAAATACATTAGTAACATTTTACACAAAATGAAGATAATATTCGCCATGCTGCATATATGTACCATTTTAAAGGAAAGTTCCGAAGGGTAGTGGGTTTGACCTGCACTACTTCAGTGAGCGATAATAAAAAAGAGCTCTAAGGCAGAAGGAATAAAAAGAAGCTTTTAACTGATTTCTTACATTACACTATCCCTGTCAGTATGCAATATCATCAAGAAAGACAATGTAAATACCTTATTTCCACAATTAAAGTTTTAAATGATTGATGGTCATTTATATTTTAGTTGTATTTTCAGACTTTTCTTCCTTGATTTGATTTTGGAAAAGAGAAATTCCAAACTATCTATTCAATGATATTTGGGCCAACACATTAGCAAGTGAGTCTTTAGCTTTTAAAAAAATGCATCGTTTCATTTGAATAAAAGCATGCACAAGGCCTGCACAAACTCAGCCAGACAAAATATCAGTACTGAGAAGGGGAGGTGTACACAAAGTCCCACCCCTAACCAAAAAAGCTATCTGCAACTGACACAAGCTGGAAGAAGGGAAACCAGTTTTCTCCAATGGACTGACACTGGGCGATCAACCGAACTCCCGGGCAGGCCTCATGCTCAGCACAAGTCAGATCCCAGGTTTTTGTGTGTGTGTGTGTGTGTGTGTGTGTGTGTGTGTGTGTGTGTGTGTGTGTGTGTCTGTGTGTGTGTGTGTGTGTGTGTGTGTGTGTGTGTGTCTGTCTGTCTGTCTGTCCGTGCGTGCGCATATGCACGTGCATATGTACATGTTCTTTTGCTTTTGCACTTTTTGTCTTTTGAGGGGTTTTCTTTTGTGCTTGTTTTTGAGGAGGGAGGTAGAAATGACACAGATGGGTAGGGAGGTAGGGAAGCTCTGTGAGGACATGGGAGAGAGAGTAAAGAATAGGATCAAAATATATGAAAAAATGAAAAACTTTAGAAGTCTAAAAACAGACAAGGATTCAATCTGTCACATACCTTTGGCAGCAGGAAGAAAAGTATTTTTGGATGGGGCTTATTTTTAGATATTTTTATGAGAATCCTTACTACTTTACTATTGCCCATAAAATAATTATTGTCCTGTTGAGAATTTCTTTACCTAATAACACTCATAGTTGAGAACAGAAATATCATGACGTTGGTTCCAGACCACAGTGATAAGTCATATAATTTGTAGTTTTTGATTCCCTAGTGCACATGCAACCTGTATTTATACATGGAAGCACTGTGGTTTCCATGAAGTGTGCAGTCACAATATATTGTTCCCTAAACAATATACATACCTCGATTACAAAATACTCAATCGCTAGAGAATGCTCAAGATTGCCTCAGCCTTTCGTGACTACAGTCTCTTCACTGGTGGAAGATCCTGCCTCAGTGTTGATGGCTGCCATTTAACAGAGTGCATGCTTAAGGCTGGGCGGACAGTGGTGGCAACTTTTAAGTATGAAATCTGTGATGGTTGACCCTTCACACAAAAGTCTCTGGAGCATGTGATGCTGTTTGACAGCATTCCCTTTGTCTTAGGGAAACAAGATCTCACTTAGCAGCCATTTAATTTGCTTATTTTTTTCAAGTTAGTGAATCCCCTCAAACACTGACATTGCTTTCCTTTCCATTCCTTTCGGCAGTGTTTATTAATTGTACAGAACCATGTGTTTTGTTAATGCATTCTCATGTATGTGTCTGGTATTCATTCTCCCATAAGACCAAAGTTCTTCCTTTATCCAGCTCTGGCCCTTTATCTCTTCCCTAGTAATCTACTTTCTACTTTTAAGTCTTAAAAAAAAAAGTGAAATCCCACATATAGGAGAGAACCTAGCCTGTCTTAACCTAGCTTATTCTGCTTACTCTTATAATGCCCGCTTATGTCTATTTTCCTGCAAATAACATAATTCAGTTCTTCACTGTGGCCACATACAAGTCCATTGTGTGTTATATAATCCACGTTTCCTTAGCCTCATTTGCCAACAGGTTATGTAGGCTGATTCTAGAGTGTGGCCACTGTAAAGTGCTACTACAACACAGTGTCTTACTACTGCTCTACCAACAGTGTGGGATATTCTGAAATAGTAATCATTTCAACCATGTTCAAACCACCTTCTCCATGAGTAGGTTTAAGAAACCACTCTTTGCTCACCCATAAGAAGCAATTCCTTATTTGTTAAAGTTCTGTCAAATAGAGAAATTCTCTGACTCTAATTCCAATCCTTGCTCTCTACTATTTCTGTATCTGGCTATTTTCTCACCTAAGTTTCAAACCTCAGCCATGAGTCAGGATCCAACTCCTTCCAGCTCCTCTTAGTGATGATGCGCTAATTCCCCCATGGGCCATAATCGTTCTCAATGTTGAGTCCCTACTGGAAAGGTTTCTACTGACTTTGCTCAGTAGTCTCAGAGAAATCACTGTTTAACAGGTTCCATGCTAAGAAATGTATCTCTTAAGCAGACACAAAAGCCAGAATTATTCTGTGATCTACAGGATACTGTGTTAAACAGGCATGAAAACTATTTTAATCTTGCCCATCTCCATCAGACTTCTTAGGTCATCAGGAACATAATTGGTATGTTTTCCCCCTTTAGAAGTAGGTCAACAATGGCTGAAAAGACTCAGTAAGCTGAGTCGGCAAGTACACTGACATTCGGATTTCAGCTTTAGCTACAGAATATAAGCAGGATACACACAGCTTAACCTTTAAGGGCCAGACGACTTTTGGAGTGGCAAATGACCACTAGTTTCAACTTAGTCTCTGGATACATTAGCCCCAAGAAGGGTGAGGTTGCCCTCTGACACGAGATGTAAAGCTCTCCTCTCTTACAGAAGCCCCAGGTGGCACCTTCCTCCTGTCAAGGGCTGTGCTGTCTACACTGCGTATCTGTCTTGTGTAGCCACTGTCTGCAATCATCTTCACTAGCTCTGCTGTACACGTTGCTTCAGCTTCTACATCAGAAGCTGACCCTTTACTGTGTACTTTTATGATACGGGGACAGCTTCTTTCCTTTGGCAGCTCAAACAACCTCTGCTCACTTCAAGTTTTTCTTCCACGCCATCCTTTTCTCTCTTAGGTAAGGTCAGGGCCTTTCATCTCCCCAGACCAGTAAATCCAACAAAGGTATTTTGTTTTCTTATCATTTATGTCACTGGAACTTTTCATTTTCTTTAAGGACTTTTCTTTCACATATGCCACTTGCCTACCTTTCAAAAAATAAAGTTCCTGTTCTCATGCAGATACGCAGACATAAGTAAAAGAAAATTAATAATTAAGATAACTTTAGTTCAATTATCAGCCCTGAAAAATAAAAATTATAATTTCAGTTTGTAAATGTTAGATAAGAAGTTAACTGAATTAACTGGGCAAACCTTTCTGAAGAGGTGATTATTAAGAAAAGATCTGGTGCAGAGGGGTAGAAAGAAATTGTAGGACAGGGAGAAAAAGTGAAGGATAGGAAAGAAAAGGGTAAGAAGAGGGGGAAAGATAATAACACTAAAGACCCTTTGAAAAAGTCCTATGGAAACCTACTACTGTAGAAGCTTCCTAAAATACTGGTGAACATATTTATGAAAAGAATGAAAATGGAGATACCCTATAACTGAGCAACAAATATAAGTTTAAGTCTCAGGAATGACTGACTTCTTTTAGAACTGCAGCCAGTAAAGTCCTGTATGCAGACTTCCCCAACAAACATTATAGGCTACTGTCACTGCTTTTGGTTAACCCTTCAGAAACTGTAAGTGAAGCAGTATTTGAGTCATAGAATATGGGGAAACCAAGCTGATGGAAGCTTCATCCCTCTAGTTTTCATAGTGCTAGGAAACACTATGCATGCTACCAGAAGAGACCAAAAAAACCCATCAATCATACCCAGAAATGAATCCTGCCACTTACAATAATGACAGGCCTGGCAGGAAACACCCACTGGTACAATAGTGGTGACTCTAAGGCTGCTCCCCAAAATGAAACCTACAGTTGACATCATTACTGGACCAAGAACATGTAGCTAGACAGACCACAGGTCATACAAGCTACTACTATTATTTTGCCAAATGGACACAGTATTAAACCAATTCCTAATGACTTATGATTATACCCATAGATCAATACATTTCTCAACTTTCATCTGAGAAGCTTCTATCTGCAGTAGACTAACAGAGGGTGACTAACTGACCAAGGTATGCAGAATAAGAGACATAATAAAAATAATACAAATAAAATCTTAAAAAAATAAAGGCCTGTATAAAAAGGAAGTAAGCACGACAGTCTTGAAAATGACTGCTTGGCGCAGAAGAATGGATGAAGAAAGGCCTTATCAAATGAGAGTTAGCTTGGGACACTTGGGAATTTGTACTAAACTGGAATAGTAGCAGAGTGGTGAAAAGAGGTCAGGACACAGGTAGGTAGCAGTGACACCCAAGGTCCTGAAGACAAGACAATGATTGTCACTTTTACGTTGAACAAGGTCTAGAGTAACTGGAAGGTTTTAAGTGGCCACACACCATGCCCGGTAAACTGTTCTTAAAAGGCAAGCTGATGGTTGGATTGTAAAGAGAGTAAGAACAGAAATAGGGGGCTGGAGGGATGTCTCAGCTGTTAAGTGGGTTTGTGGCTCTTGCAAAGGACCTGGGTTCAGACCATAGTACCCATAATGGTAGGCTCACAATTGCCTATTGCTCTGATTCCAGGGGATTTGACAGCATCTGGAAAAAAAGAAAAAGAAAAAAGAAAAGAAAGAAAGGAAAGAAAAGAATACTGTAGATAGAGGGAATGCTCAGAACAAAGGTTTGAGCTGTCCTGCTTAGTGAATGAGTAAGCCAGGCTATCAGCAGCATAAACAGGGAGCAACAGAACATGGTATGGGAGACGAAAGCAGGTAATAAAGAAAGCATGGGTCCCTGAGGCCTTCTAGGACATGGTCAGGACTTCTGAGTTACACTGAGTATGATAAGCTACTGGAAGGAAGGCTTTAGGTCTGCACAGGATCAAGAACAGACTGCACGATAATTTGGAGGATGGGAAGTACAGTTAGAAAGCTAAGATGATCCCAGAAAAGAAAATGGCACCCTGAATGAGGTCAGAAAGTAGTGAAGATGACAAGTAGCAGTTGGGAATGAGCACCACAGAAGACTGGACAGGGCAAGTAACCTAGCTCAAGAGGTCAGCTTTCAGTCGATTCGAAAGGCAGCTAGGTAAGAGAGTCTATGTGATGACACAGCAGTGCCCTGGATCTCTTTGGTTAGGTCTGAGGTTCCCCTGCAGCTAGTAAATACATTAAGAGTTCACTAATGAGAAGCAATTCAAATGTCCATTGCTGAATGTAGCATATATGTACAGTTAAATATGTGGCCTTTAAAAGGAAGGTAATCTGGACACAAACTACAGGATAGTTGAATACTTGAGAACATGCTAATGGAATAATTCACTCACAAAGGAACAAAGCCAAGTATCATATGACTTGTCTGAAAATCTAAAGTAGTCAAACTCAAAGCCAGGTAGGATGGTTACTAAGGGCTGTTAGGAAAAAAGTAGATATCTGAATGATGACTCATACAATGCAATCATTCTGAATCTCTTTTGTAGACCAATGCTTAATACAACTGAACCGTACATTTTAAACACCATGAGCTAGGCTTGGTAGATTATATTCCTACAATCCTAAATCTGAAGAGTAGAATCTCAAGGTTGAAGAAGTTTAACCATACCAAAACATATGGGACACAATGAAAGCTGTGCTAGGAGGAAAACTCATAGCTCTGAGTGCCTGCAGAAAGAAAGAGAGAGCATATGTCACCAGCTTGACAGCACACCTAAAAGCTCTAGAACAAAAAGAAGCAAATATAACCAGGAGGAATAGAAGGCAGGAAATAATCAAACTCAGAGCTGAAATCAACCATGTACAAACAAAAAGAACTATACAAAGAATCAACAGAACCAAAAGTTGGTTCTTTGAGAAAATCAACAAGATAGATAAACCCTTAGCCAGACTAATGAGAGGACCCAGAGAGTGTGTGCAAATTAACAAAATCAGCAATGAAAAGGGAGACATAACAAAAGAATCAGAGGAAATTAAAAAAAATCATCAGATCCTACTACAAAAGCCTATATTCAACAAAACTTGAAAATCTGCAGAAAATGGACAATTTCCTAGACAGATACCAGGTACCAAAGTTAAATCAGGAACAGATAAACCAGTTAAACAACCCTATAACTCCTAAAGAAACAGAAGCAGTCATTAAAAGTCTCCCAACCAAAAAGAGCCCAGGTCCAGACGGGTTTAGTGCAGAATTCTATCAGACCTTCATAGAACACCTCATACCAATATTATCCAAACTATTCCACAAAATTGAAACAGATGGAGCACTACCAAATTCCTTCTATGAAGCCACAATTACTCTTATACCTAAACCACACAAAGACCCAACAAAGAAAGAGAACGTCAGACCAATTTCCCTTATGAATATCGACGCAAAAATACTCAATAAAATTCTTGCAAACCGAATCCAAGAGCACATCAAAGCAATCATCCATCATGATCAAATAGGCTTCATTCCAGGCATGCAGGGATGGTTTAACATACGGAAAACCATCAACGTAATCCACTATATAAACAAACTGAAAGATAAAAACCACATGATCATTTCATTAGATGCTGAGAAAACATTTGACAAAATTCAACGCCCCTTCATGATAAATGTCCTGGAAAGAACAGGAATTCAAGGCCCATACCTAAACATAGTAAAAGCCATACACAGCAAACCAGTAGCTAACATTAAACGAAATGGAGAGAAGCAATCCCACTAAAATCAGGGACTAGGCAAGGCTGCCCACACTCTCCCTACTTATTCAATATAGTTCTCGAAGTCCTAGCCAGGGCAATCAGACAACAAAAGGAGATCAGAGGGATACAGATTGGGAAGAAAGAAGTCAAAATATCACTATTTGCAGATGATATGATAGTATATTAAATGATCCCAAAAGTCCCACCAGAGAACTACTAAGCTGATAAACAACTTCAGCAAAGTGGCTGGGTATAAAACTAACTCAAATAAATCAGTAGCCTTCCTCTACACAAAAGAGTAACAAGCCGAGAAAGAAATTAGAGAAACGACACCCTTCATAATAGTCCCAAATAATATAAAATACCTCGGTGTGACTTTAACCAAGCAAGTGAAAGATCTGTATGATAAGAACTTCAAGCTTCTGAAGAAAGAAATTGAAGAAGACCTCAGAAGATGGAAAGATCTCCCATGCTCATGGACTGGCAGGATTAACATAGTAAAAATAGCCATTTTACCAGTCTACAGATTCAATTCAATCTCCATCAAAATACCAATTCAATTCTTCAGAGAGTCAGACAGAACAATTTGCAAATTCATCTGGAATAACAAAAAACCCAGGATAGCTAAAACTATCCTCAACAATAAAAGGACTTCCGGGGGACTTCCATAAACTCAAGCAGTATTACAGAGCAATAGTGATAAAAACTGCATGGTATTGGTACAGAGACAGACAGATAGACCAGTGGAATAGAATTGAAGATCCAGAAATGAACCCACACACCTACGGTCACTTGATTTTTGACAAAGGAACCAAAACCATCCAATGGAAAAAAGATAGCATTTTCAGCAAATGGTGCTGGTTCAACTGGAGGTCAGCATGTAGAAGAATGCAGATCGATCCATTCTTATCACCCTGTACAAAGCTTAAGTCCAAGTGGATCAAGGACCTCCACATCAAACCAGATACACTCCGACTAATAGAAGAAAAAGTGGGGAAGCATCTCGAACACATGGGCACTGGAGAAAATTTCCTGAACATAACACCAATGGCTTATGTTCTAAGATCAAGAATCGACAAATGGGATCTCATAAAACTGCAAAGCTTCTGTAAGGCAAAGGGCACTGTGGTTAGGACAAAATGGCAACCAACAGATTGGGAAAAGATCTTTACTAATCCTACAACAGATAGAGGCCTTATATCCAAAATATACAAAGAACTCAAGAAGTTAGACTGCAGGGAGACAAATAACCCTATTAAAAATGGGGTTCAGAGCTAAACAAAGAATTCACAGCTGAGGAATGCCGAATGGCTGAGAAACGCCTAAAGAAATGTTCAACATCTTTAGTCATAAGGGAAATGCAAATCAAAACAACCCTGAGATTTCACCTTACACTAGTCAGAATGGCTAAGATCAAAAACTCAGGTGACAGCAGATGCTGGCGAGGATGTGGAGAAAGAGGAACACTCCTCCATTGTTGGTGGGATTGCAGACTGGTACAACCATTCTGGAAATCAGTCTGGAGGGTCCTCAGAAAACTGGACATTGAACTACCTGAGGACCCAGCTATACCTCTCTTGGGCACATACCCAAAAGATGCCCCAACATATAACAAAGACACATGCTCCACTATGTTCATAGCAGCCTTATTTATAATAGCCAGAAGCTGGAAAGAATCCAGATGCCCTTTAAGAGAGGAATGGATACAGAAAATGTGGTACATCTACACAATGGAATATTACTCAGCTATCAAAAGCAATGACTTTATGAAATTCATAGGCAAATGGATGGATCCTACCAAAAAAGCGAAGTTCAGACTAATCTTGCTTGTGATTATAGATACAAAAATACTGAATAAAAATCTTGCAAACCCTCATTGAAAAGTGGCTATTAGCCCAAATGCTTGAATTACCCTAGATGCACAGAACACATGAAACTCAAGAAGGATGACCAAAATGCAAATGCTTTACTCCTTCTTTAAAAGGGGAACAAGAATACCCTTGGCAGGGAATAGGGATGCAAAATTTAGAACAGAGGCAGAAGGAACACCCATTCAGAGCCTGCCCTACATATGGCCCATACATATACAGCCACCAAACTAGATAAGATGGATGAAGCAAAGAAGTGCAGGCCGACAGGAACCAGATATAGATCTGTCCTGAGAGACATAGCCAGGATACAGCAAATACATAGGCGAATGCCATCATTAAACCATTGAACTGAAAATAGGACCCCGTTGAAGGAATTAGTGAAAGGATTGAAAGAGCTTGAAGGGGCTTGAGTCCCCATATGAACGACAATGGCAACCAACCAGAGCTTCCAGGGACAAAGTCACTACCCAAAGACTATACATGGACTGACCCTGGGCTCCAACTGCATATGTAGCAATGAATAGCCTAGTAAGGGCACCAGTGAAAGGGGAACCCCTTGGTCCTGCCAAGGCTGGATCCCCAGTGAACGGGACTTTTGGGGGGAGGGCGGAAATGGGGCAGAAATGGGGAGGATATCACCAGTAGAGAAGGGGACGGGGATGGGTTAGGGGGATGTTGGCCTGGAAACCGGGAGAGGGAATAACATTTGAAATGTAAATAAGAAATACCCAATTTAATAAAGGTGGGGGAAAAAAAAAGGTTTGGGCTATACATGATAAGAGTCTATATCCAAAGGCCAAAAATAAATAAATGTAAAAATGAAGATTAGTGTTAACACTATGTCACAATTCAGAAAAGATCCTTTTGCTTTGAGAGATTGTATTTGGTGACAGTGGGGATTGGTGGGGCAGGATTGAGACAGACACTGTGAAGCTCAGGATGAGCTCACAAGCTCCTGCCTCAACCCCCTGAGGTGTGGGATCGCCTTATAATTTTGATCGAGTGTGGTTTTCATTTACAGTATTCACATGTCTAAAACAAAGGTGCAGTTTTGTTATTTTTAATATTTTCTGTGTTCTTTAGTTTTTCCAGCATCCCTGTCTTTCAAGTCACAAGATACTATGAAGCGTGCTCACGACACGCTTCAGAGAGGATGACGCACCATGCAGCTTAAATAGACAGCCATCTAATACAGTTACAAACATTACTAATGCTATTCCAGCATTTCTGGGAAAAAAGCTGAGGAAGCAAACTTAAAAAACTGCCAATGTAAGACCTCAGTTGTCTTGGAGATTTATACCATATGGCTTTAAGGATAGCAACTAGATAAAATGGAGACTGCTAAAACACAGGACTTCTATCAATTGTTATCAGGAAAGATAATAAAATTAAAAGGCTACAGCTTGTAAAAATAATTATTTACAAGGCCGGTGAGATGATCCAGGGGGTTAACATACTTGTTGCTAAGCTTAAAGAGCCAAGTTCCATCCCTGGGACTCACATAAAGGTGGCTGTGCTCTGATCGCTACTGTTACAGCATATACTTGTACATGAACAGTTTAAGTGCATAAACCTATAAATGTCTACTGATCGATTAGTCACTTGGTAGAAACTATACAATTCTGCTGATTGAATTTGCTCTCCTGTCTTCTTACCCAACTCATACCTACTAGGCAGGCATTGCCTATCATTTCCAATTTTGGTTAAAGACAGAAGTGACACAATATATTTATCTTTTTTGTGCTAATCCACTCTTGCACAGATCTGTTTTGCTAACTTGCATAAGTAATTCATATTAGCTTTCAGAGAGATGCTCTACTATCTCTTTAGATCTTACATCAGTTTTGTACAATGTTTAATCAGTCTATTCATTTATGATATAAATATATATGTTGTGATGATTTTGGAATCAAATATAACAAATTTTTGTATAAAAATAACTGCAATGGTACCCACAGCAGTTATTAGAATATGTATATGACAAACACCCAAACGGTTTATCTGTATGATTTCCACAGCACTTATATCCCAT